>NC_052158.1:127185525-127408155 GCF_902713615.1 Scyliorhinus canicula | reverse complement strand
ATGATCAGCGGAGGTGAATGAGATATTTGTATGATCAAGTGAAGGAGCATCAATTATAACTGATACATGAATCAAGCTTTTATTGGTTGCGGGACGAGACATATGCATAATTAGGAAAGATTGGAATATCACTACGTGCTCATGTTTCTTGATTTTCTTTTGTCATAGTTCTTGAATGAAGAAATAATTGTAGGTGTTGTGAAAAGAGGCAGAATATCCCTGTGTTTGATTCACTGTAGTTCATTTGTGAGATCGCAAATTTAGATTTAAAAATTTGAAATGTGTCCATGAATTCAAACTTGTTGATGGTTTTGGAGATGTCCTGAGTTTTTAATGGCTGAACTGATATTGTCGCAAGGGAAATGCAAAAACTATTCGCATGCAGGAAATCAAGAAATACGGAAGGTCTTTACAATTCCACAAATAACGATCATGACAGCCAAGGTTGAGACTGGTTCACTGCTTGTTTAACATTTGAGTATCAGTTAGAGGTTAAATATTGACAATTGGATAGCACTGAAAATACCTGTGTTTGACTTGTTGATGTTGAAGGTGAAGTGGTACAACAGTGGTTACCATTGTAGATGGTTCAGTGATGTGAAGTCAAAGGTGATGTTCCTGTTAATATATAGAGTTGTCAGTGAAGTTTAGCAATATTCCAAATAATTACAACAAAATGCGCATAAGTGAGTAAGATAAGTTCAATAACATGATACAAATGATGGGAGATTCTAAATTTGAAAGTGCTGTGACACTTTTTTGAAAACTATCCTGGACATCCAAATTAAGGAGTCCATATTGTATTCTTAAATATGTTGTTTCCCCGAGATGTTTCACTGTTAATATTGAGTTTTTGACTACATGTGTTCCAAACTTGTCTGCTCAGTTTAATTTTTTTGAGTTTACAATATATCAGTCACTATCATTGGTTGCATATCCAAAAGGTGTCACCAACATTTTCAATTGATTCTGTCAGTAATTTGATGCTACGTTACAATAGATCATACCTGGAGAAGTGTACACAGTGTGACTGCTTCTGTTGAAGTGCTTCCATTGAGGTTCAGAAGATGTGTGTATTCTAATCATAGAAAAGTTAATTAACAGCGAAAAACAGAAACATGGTCATTTGTGGGCGCCATTCAGCTATCACCTTGCCTCCGGCATGGATCACCGTATGCTGGGTGATACCAAAGAGATCACCAAATCGTGCTGGGCACAGATACAGATATGCACATTTAATTGAGCCATTTAAATGAGTCATTCAAATATGCAGACTGCTAGACCCACTCGGCACGTACGAACGAAAGCGTGCCTGTGAGGCCTCACCAGTGCGCCATTTAGATCTGGTCTACACAAACGTGGGCCATGCAAAACGACCCTTTAGGTACATCTCTCAAGGAATTAGGAACCCGAGTGTTCAGGGACAGAGGGTGGACTCCTGGAACCCGGCCACCACGACACTGCCAGCCCAGTATCCTGGCAAGTGCAACTTTGGTACGTGGTATAGCCACTATGACACTGCCAGGGTGCCTGGATGGCACTGCAGGTTACATGCTGAAAGTAGCCAGGGATCCTGGATGCCTAGTTGTATCTGTTAGAGGTCGGGGCCTGAGGGGCTTTCCCAATTGGTCAGGATGGGTGAGGGTTTTTACTAGCGTCCTAGAGAAGTTTGGAGGTTGAAGAGGAGGTGTAGAAGCCTTTAGAGCCTAATACAAGTCATGAGGGGAAGTGATAGGGGCTGCTGTGCACATTGACTCAAGTCTGTGACCTGCTCACCAGGAGGAAATCTCTCTGATCGTGGCCGTGGTGAGGAGAAACTCCCAGAGTCCAAAGCAAAGACAAAATTCCGTTGACGCGGAGTGCTTCTCGGCACTACAGCCGCCATGAATCAAACTACCGAAGGACACCAAAAGTTGATTAAACATCTTGTTCCCTGAATCGTGCCCCGTAACGAATATAAGCAACATCATCGAGTGAATTCAAGCAGTTCGATGACTAGCACTTGCTCACAAAATTTATTATGCCATGGCCTGATCAGCGGAACTGAATGAGATTTTTGTATGATCAACTTGAAGGAGAATAATTATAACTGATCATGATCAAGCTTTATTGGTTGCGGGACTAGACAATGCATATTTAGGAAAGATGAATGTCACTGCGTGAGCATGTTTCTTGATTTGTTTTGCCATCAGTTCTGAATGAAGAAGTAATGTAGGTGTTGTGAAAAGAGGCAGAAAATATCCCTGTGTTGATTCACTGTAGTTGATTTGTGATGATCGCAAAATTTAGATTTAAAATTTGAAATGTGTCCATGATTCAAACTTGTTGATGGTGTTGGCGATGTCCTCAGTTTTAATGGCTGCAACTGATATTGTCGCAAGGTAATGCACAACTATTCGCATGCAGGAAATCAAGAAATACGGAAAGGCTCTTATAATTCCACAAATAACGATCATGACAGCCAAGGGAGACTGGTTCACTGCTTGTTTAACATATGAGTTATAAGTTAGAGGTTAAATATTGACAATTGGATAGCACTGAAAATACCTGTTGTTTGACTTGTTGATGTGAAGGTGAAGTGTTTACACAGTGGTTACCATTGTAGATGGTTCAGTTGATGTTGAAGTCAAAGGTGATGTTCCTGTTACATATATAGAGTTGTCAGTGAAGTTTAGCAATTATCTCCAAATATACAACAAAATGCGCATAAGTTGAGTAAGATAAGTTCAATAACATGAATACAAATGCATGGGAGATTCTAAATTTGAAGTGCTGTGACACTTTTTTGAAAACTATCCTGGACATCCAAATTAAGGAGTCCACTATTGTATTCTTAAATATGTTGCTTTCCGAGATGTTTCACTGTTAATATTGAGTTTTTGACTACATGTGTTCCAAACTTGTCCTGCCCAGTTTAATTTTTTGAGTTTACAATATATCAGTCTATATCATTGGTTGCATATCCAAAAGGTGTCACCAACATTTTCAATTGATTCTGTCAGTAATTTGAATTGCTACGTGACAATAGATCATACCTGGAGAAGTGTACACAGTTGTGACTGCTTCTGTTGAAGTGCTTCCATTTGAGGTTCCAGAAGATGTTGTGTATTCTAATCATTGAAAAGTTAATTAACAGCGAAAAAACAGAAACATGATCATTTTTGGGCGCGCATTTCAGCTATACCCTGGCCTCCGGCATGGATCCCCCGTGTGCTGGGTGATACCAAAGAGATCACCAAATCGCGCTGGGCAACATCCAGAAATGCTCATTTAATTGAGCCATTTAAATGAGTCATTCAAATATGCAGATGCCAGACTCACTCTGCGCGTTTGAACGAAAGTGTGCCTGTGAGGCCTCACCAGTGCGCATTTAGATCTGGTCTACACAAACGTGGGCCATGCAGAACGACACATTAGGTACATCTTCAAGGAATTAGGAACCCGAGTGTTCAGGGACAGAGGGTGGAATCCTGCAACCTGGCCACCACGACACTGCCAGCCCTGTATCCTGGCATGTGCAACTTTGGTACCTGGTATAGCCACTATGACACTGCCAGGGTGCCTGGATGGCACTGCAAGTTACCATGCTGAAAGTGCCAGGGATCCTGGATGCCAGGTTGTATCTGTCAGGGTTCGGGCCTGGAGGGGCTTTCCCAATTGGTCTGGATGGGTGAGGAGTTTTTCTAGCGTCCTAGAGAAGTTTGGAGGTTGAAGAGGAGGTGTAGAAGCCTTGGAGCCTAATAAAAGTCATGAGGGGAAGTGATAGGGGCTGCAGTGCACATTGACCCAAGTCTGTGATCTGCTCACCAGTAGGAAATCTCTCTGAGCGTGGCCGTGGTGAGGAGAAACTCCCAGAGGCCAAAGCAAACGGCAAAATTCCGTTGACAGCGGAGTGCTTCTCGGCACTACAGCCGCCATGAATCAACCCTACCGAATGCACCCAAAAGTTGATTAACACATTTGTTCCCTGAATCGTGCTCCGTAACGAATATACAGCAACATCATCGAGTTGAATTCAAGCATGTCGATGACTAGCATGCTCACAAAAATATGATTATGCAATGGCATGATCAGCGGAACTGAATGAGATTTTGTATGATCAAAGTGAAGGAGCATCAATTATAACTGATACATGAATCAAGCTTTTACTGGTTGCGGGACGAGACATATGCATATTAGGAAAGATGGAATGTCACTACGTGCTATGTTTCCTTGATTTTCTTTTGTCATCAGTTCTTGAATGAAGAAGTAATTGTAGGTGTTGTGAAAGAGGCAGAAATATCCCTGTGTTTGATTCACTGTAGTTCATTTGTGAGATCGCAAATTTAGATTTAAAAATTTGAAATGTGTCCATGAATTCAAACTTGTTGATGGTTTTGGAGATGTCCTGAGTTTTAATGGCTGAACTGATATTGTCGCAAGGGAAATGCAAAACTATTCGCATGCAGGAAATCAAGAAATACGGAAGGTCTTTACAATTCCACAAATAACGATCATGACAGCCAAGGTGAGACTGGTTCACTGCTTGTTTAACATTTGAGTTATCAGTTAGAGGTTAAATATTGACAATTGGATAGCACTGAAAATACCTGTTGTTTGACTTGTTGATGTTGAAGGTGAAGTGTGTACAACAGTGGTTACCATTGTAGATGGTTCAGTTGATGTTGAAGTCAAAGGTGATGTTCCTGTTAATTATATAGAGTTGTCAGTGAAGTTTAGCAATATTCCAAATAATTACAACAAAATGCGCATAAGTTGAGTAAGATAAGTTCAATAACATGAATACAAATGCATGGGAGATTCTAAAATTTGAAAGTGCTGTGACACTTTTTGAAAACTATCCCTGGACCTCCAAATTAAGGAGTCCATATTGTATTCTTAAATATGTTGTTTCCCAGAGATGTTTCACTGTTAATATTGAGATTTTGACTACGTGTGGTCCAAACTTGTCTGCTCAGTTTAATTTTTGAGTTTACAATATATCAGTCATATCATTGGTTGCATATCCAAAAGGTGTCACCAACATTTCAATTGATTCTGTCAGTAATTTGGATTGCTACGTTACAATAGATCATACCTGGAGAAGTGTACACAGTTGTGACTGCTTCTGTTGAAGTGCTTCCATTTGAGGTTCCAGAAGATGTTGTGTATTCTAATCATAGAAAAGTTAATTAACAGCGAAAAACAGAAAGATGAGTCATTTGTGGGCGCCATTCAGCTATCACCTTGCCTCCGGCATGGATCACCGTATGCTGGGTGATACCAAAGAGATCACCAAATCGTGCTGGGCAAGATCCAGATATGCACATTTAATTGAGCCATTTAAATGAGTCATTCAAATATGCAGACGCCAGACCCACTCGGCACGTACGAACGAAAGCGTGCCTGTGAGGCCTCACCAGTGCGCCATTTAGATCTGGTCTACACAAACGTGGGCCATGCAAAACGACACTTTAGGTACATCTCTCAAGGAATTAGGAACCCGAGTGTTCAGGGACAGAGGGTGGAATCCTGGAACCCGGCCACCACGACACTGCCAGCCCAGTATCCTGGCAAGTGCAACTTTGGTACGTGGTATAGCCCTATGACACTGCCAGGGTGCCTGGATGGCACTGCAGGTTACCATGCTGAAAGTGCCAGGGATCCTGGATGCCTAGTTGTATCTGTTAGAGGTCAGGCCTGGAGGGGCTTTCCCAATTGGTCAGGATGGGTGAGGGGTTTTCCAGCGTCCTAGAGAAGTTTGGAGGTTGAAGAGGAGGTGTAGAAGCCTTAGAGCCTGATAAAAGTCATGAGGGGAAGTGATAGGGGCTGCTGTGCACATTGACTCAAGTCTGTGACCTGCTCACCAGGAGGAAATCTCTCTGATCGTGGCTGTGGTGAGGAGAAACTCCCAGAGGCCAAAGCAAACGGACAAAATTCCGTTGACAGCGGAGTGCTTCTCGGCACTACAGCCGCCATGAATCAACCTACCGAATGCACCCAAAAGTTGATTAAACATTTGTTCCCTGAATCGTGCCCCGTAACGAATATACAGCAACATCATCGAGTTGAATTCAAGCAGTTCGATGATAGCACTGCTCACAAAATATGATTATGCAATGGCATGATCAGCGGAACTGAATGAGATTTTGTATGATCAAATTGAAGGAGCATCAATTATAACTGATTCATGAATCAAGCTTTTATTGGTTGCGGGACTAGACATATGCATATTTAGGAAAGATTGGAATGTCACTACGTGAGCATGTTTCTGATTTTGTTTTGACATCAGTTCTTGAATGAAGAAGTAATTGTAGGTGTTGTGAAAAGAGGCAGAAATATCCCTGTGTTTGATTCACTGTAGTTGATTTGTGAGATCGCAAATTTAGATTTAAAAATTTGAAATGTGTCCATGAATTCAAACTTGTTGATGGTGTTGGAGATGTCCTCAGTTTTAATGGCTGAACTGATATTGTCGCAAGGGAAATGCAAAACTATTCGCATGCAGGAAATCAAGAAATACGGAAGGTCTTTACAATTCCACAAATAACGATCATGACAGCCAAGGTGAGACTGGTTCACTGCTTGTTTAACATTTGAGTTATCAGTTAGAGGTTAAATATTGACAATTGGATAGCACTGAAAATACCTGTTGTTTGACTTGTTGATGTTGAAGGTGAAGGGTGTACAACAGTGGTTACCATTGTAGATGGTTCAGTTGATGATGAAGTCAAAGGTGATGTTCCTGTTAATTATATAGAGTTGTCAGTGAAGTTTAGCAATATTCCAAATAATTACAACAAAATGCGCATAAGTTGAGTAAGATAAGTTCAATAACATGAATACAAATGATGGGAGATTCTAAAATTTGAAAGTGCTGTGACACTTTTTTGAAAACTATCCTGGACATCCAAATTAAGGAGTCCATATTGTATTCTTAAATATGTTGTTTCCCGAGATGTTTCACTGTTAATATTGAGTTTTTGACTACATGTGTTCCAAACTTGTCTGCTCAGTTTAATTTTTTGAGTTTACAATATATCAGTCAACATCATTGGTTGCATATCCAAAAGGTGTCACCAACATTTTCAATTGATTCAGTCAGTAATTTGGATTGCTACGTTACAATAGATCATACCTGGAGAAGTGTACACAGTTGTGACTGCTTCTGTTGAAGTGCTTCCATTTGAGGTTCCAGAAGATGTTGTGTATTCTAATCATAGAAAAGTTAATTAACAGCGAAAAACAGAAACATGGTCATTTGTTGGGCGCCATTCAGCTATCACCTTGCCTCCGGCATGGATCACCGTATGCTGGGTGATACCAAAGAGATCACCAAATCGTGCTGGGCAAGATACAGATATGCACATTTAATTGAGCCATTTAAATGAGTCATTCAAATATGCAGATGCTAGACCCACTCGGCACGTACGAACGAAAGCGTGCCTGTGAGGCCTCACCAGTGCGCCATTTAGATCTGGTCTACACAAACGTGGGCCATGCAAAACGACACTTTAGGTACATCTCTCAAGGAATTAGGAACCCGAGTGTTCAGGGACAGAGGGTGGAATCTGGAACCGGCCACCACGACACTGCCAGCCCAGTATCCTGGCAAGTGCAACTTTGGTACGTGGTATAGCCACTATGACACTGCCAGGGTGCCTTGGATGGCACTGCAGGTTACCATGCTGAAAGTGCCAGGGATCCTGGATGCCTAGTTGTATCTGTTAGAGGTCGGGCCTGGAGGGGCTTTCCCCAATTGGTCAGGATGGGTGAGGGTTTTTTACAGCGTCCTAGAGAAGTTTGGAGGTTGAAGAGGAGGTGTAGAAGCCTTAGAGCCTGATAAAAGTCATGAGGGGAAGTGATAGGGGCTGCTGTGCACATTGACTCAAGTCTGTGACCTGCTCACCAGGAGGAGAATCTCTCTGAGCGTGGCCGTGGTGAGGAGAAACTCCCAGAGGCCAAAGCAAATGACAAAATTCCGTTGACAGCGGAGTGCTTCTCGGCACTACAGCCGCCATGAATCAACCTACCGAAGGCACCCAAAAGTTGATTAAACATTTGTTCCCTGAATCGTGCCCCGTAACGAATATACAGCAACATCATCGAGTTGAATTCAAGCAGTTCGATGATAGCACTGCTCACAAAATATGATTATGCAATGGCATGATCAGCGGAAGCTGAATGAGATGTTTGTATGATCAAATTGAAGGAGCATCAATATAACTGAGTACATGAATCAAGCTTTTATTGGTTGCGGGACTAGACATATGCATATTTAGGAAAGATTGGAATGTCACTACGTGCGCATGTTTCTTGATTTTCTTTTGTCATAGTTCTTGAATGAAGAAGTATTGTAGGTGTTGTGAAAAGAGGCAGAAATATCCCTGTGTTTGATTCACTGTAGTTCATTTGTGAGATCGCAAATTTAGATTTAAAAATTTGAAAGTGTGTCCATGAATTTAACTTGTTGATGGTGGTTGGAGATGTCCTCAGTTTTAATGGCTGAACTGATATTGTCGCAAGGGTAATGCAAAACTATTCGCATGCAGGAAATCAAGAAATACGGAAGGTCTTTACAATTCCACAAATAACGATCATGACAGCCAAGGTGAGACCTGGTTCACTGCTTGTTTAACATATGAGTTATCAGTTAGAGGTTAAATATTGACAATTGGATAGCACTGAAAATACCTGTTGTTTGACTTGTTGATGTTGAAGGTGAAGTGTTTACAACAGTGGTTACCATTGTAGATGGTTCAGTTGATGTTGAAGTCAAGGTGATGTTCCTGTTAATTATATAGAGTTTGTCAGTGAAGTTTAGCAATATTCCAAATAATTACAACAAAATGCGCAGAAGTTGAGTAAGATAAGTTCAATAACATGAATACAAATGATGGGAGATTCTAAAATTTGAAAGTGCTGTGACACTTTTTTGAAAACTATCCTGGACCTCCAAATTAAGGAGTCCATATTGTATTCTTAAATATGTTGTTTCCCAAGATGTTTTCGACTGTTAATATTGAGTTTTGACTACATGTGGTCCAAACTTGTCTGCCCAGTTTAATTTTTGAGTTTACAATATATCAGTCATATCATTGGTTGCATATCCAAAAGGTGTCACCAACATTTTCAATTGATTCTGTCAGTAATTGGATTGCTACGTTACAATAGATCATACCTGGTAGAAGTGTATCACAGTTGTGACTGCTTCTGTTGAAGTGCTCCATTTGAGGTTCCAGAAGATGTTGTGTATTCTAATCATTAGAAAAGTTAATTAACAGCGAAAACAGAAACATGATCATTTTTGGGCGCCATTCAGCTATACCCTGGCCTCCGGCATGGATCACACGATGCTGGGTGATACCAAAGAGATCACCAAATCGTGCTGGGCAAGATCCAGATATGCACATTTAATTGAGCCATTTAAATGAGTCATTCAAATATGCAGACGCTAGACCCACTCGGCCCGTACGAAGCGAAAGCGTGCCTGTGAGGCCTCACCAGTGCGCCATTTAGATCTGGTCTACACAACGTGGGCCATGCAAAACGACACTTAGGTACATCTCTCAAGGAATTAGGAACCCGAGTGTTCAGGGACAGAGGGTGGAATCCTGGAACCCGGCCACCACGACACTGCCAGCCCAGTATCCTGCAAGTGCAACTTTGGTACGTGGTATAGCCACTATGACACTGCCCAGGGTGCCTGGATGGCACTGCAGTTTACCATGCTGAAAGTGCCAGGGATCCTGGATGCCTAGTTGTATCTGTTAGAGGTCGGGCCTGGAGGGGCTTTCCCAATTGGTCAGGATGGGGTGAGGGTTTTTTACAGCGTCCTAGAGATTTGGAGGTTGAAGAGGAGGTGTAGAGCCTTGGAGCCTAGATAAAAGTCATGAGGGGAAGTGATAGGGGCTGCAGTGCACATTGACCCAAGTCTGTGACCTGCTCACCAGTAGGAAATCTCTCTGAGCGTGGCCGTGGTGAGGAGAAACTCCCAGAGGCCAAAGCAAACGGCAAAATTCCGTTGACAGCGGAAGTGCTCTCGGCACTACAGCCGCCATGAATCAACCTACCGAATGCACCCAAAAGTTGATTAAACATTTGTATCCCTGAATCGTGCTCCGGAAACGAATGATACAGCAACATCATCGGTTGAATTCAAGCATCGTTCGATTGAAGCCATTGCTCACAAAAATTATATGCAATGGCATGATCAGCGAAGGTGAATGAGATGTTTTGTATGATCAAAGTGAAGGAGCATCAATTATAACTGATTCATGAATCAAGCTTTTTATTGGTTGCGGGACGAGACATATGCATAATTAGGAAAGATGGGAATGTCACTACGTGCCATGTTTCTTGATTTTCTTTTGTCATAGTGTTCTTGAATGAAGAAATAATTGTGGTGTTGTGAAAAGAGGCAGAAATATCCCTGTGTTTGATTCACTGTAGTTCATTTGTGAGATCGCAACATTTAGATTTAAAAAATTTGAAATGTGGTCCATGAATTCAAACTTGTTGATGGTTTTGGAGATGTCCTGAGTTTTAATGGCTGAACTGATATTGTCGCAAGGGAAATGCAAAACTATTCGCATGCAGGAAATCAAGAAATACGGAAGGTCTTTACAATTCCACAAATAATCGATCATGACAGCCAAGGTGAGACTGGTTCACTGCTTGTTAACATTTGAGTATCAGTTAGAGGTTAAATATTGACAATTGGATAGCACGGAAATACCTGTTGTTGACGTTGTTGATGTTGAAGGTGAAGTGTGTACAACAGTGGTTACCATTGTAGATGGTTCAGTTGATGTTGAAGTCAAAGGTGATGTTCCTGTTAATTAGATAGAGTTGTCAGTGAAGTTTAGCAATATTCAAATAATTACAACAAAATGCGCATAAGTTGAGTAAGATAAGTTCAATAACATGAATACAAATGATGGGAGATTCTAAAATTTGAAAGTGCTGTGACACTTTTTTGAAAACTATCCTGGACCTCCAAATTAAGGAGTCCATATTGTATTCTTAAATATGTTGTTTCCCGAGATGTTTCACTGTTAATATTGAGTTTTTGACTACATGTGTTCCAAACTTGTTCTGCTCCAGTTTAATTTTTTGAGTTTACAATATATCAGTCTATCATTGGTTGCATATCCAAAAGGTGTCACCAACATTTTCAATTGATTCTGTCAGTAATTTGGAATTGCTACGTGACAATAGATCATACCTGAGAAGTGTACACAGTTGTGACTGCTTCTGTTGAAGTGCTTCCATTTGAGGTTCCAGAAGATGTTGTGTATTCTAATCATTGAAAAGTTAATTAACAGCGAAAAACAGAAACATGATCATTTGTGGGCGCCATTCAGCTATACCCTTGGCCTCCGGCATGGATCACCCGTAGTGCTGGGTGAGTACCAAAGAGATCACCAAATCGCTGCTGGGCAAATCCAGAAATGCTACATTTAATTGAGCCATTTAAATGAGTCATTCAAATATGCAGACTGCCAGACTCACTCTGCACGTTGAAGAGCGAAGTGTGCCTGTGAGGCCTCACCAGTGCGCCATTTAGATCTGGTCTACACAAACGTGGGGCCATGCAAGAACGACACATTAGGTACATCTCTCAAGGAATTCGGAACCCGAGTGTTCAGGGGACAGAGGGTGGAATCCTGAAACCTGGCCACCACGACACTGCCAGCCCATGTATCCTGGCAATGTGCAACTTTGGTACCGTGGTATAGCCACTATGACACTGCCAGGGTGCCTGGATGGCACTGCAGGTTACCATGCTGAAAGTGCCAGGATCCTGGATGCCTAGTTGTATCTGTTCAGAGGTCGGGCCTGGAGGGGCTTTCCCAATTGGTCATGGATGGGTGAGGAGTTTTTTACCAGCGTCCTAGAGAGAGTTTGGAGGTTGAAGAGGAGGTGTAGAAGCCTTAGAGCCTGATAAAAGTCATGAGGGGAAGTGATAGGGGCTGCTGTGCACATTGACTCACGTCTGTGACCTGCTCACCAGGAGGAAATCTCTCTGAGCGTGGCCGTGGTGAGGAGAAACTCCCAGAGGCCAAAGCAAACGGCAAAATTCCGTTGACAGCGGATGCTTCTCGGCACTACAGCCAGCCATGAATCAACCTACCGAATGCACCCAAACGTTGATTAAACATTTGTCCCCCAAATCGCGCTCCGTAAAGAATATACAGCAACATCATCAAGTTGAATTGAAGCAGTTCGATGACAGCATTGCTCACAAAAAATTATTATGCAATTGCATGATTAGCGGAACTGAATGTGATTTTTGTATGATCAAATTGAAGGAGCATCAATTATAACTGATACATGAATCAAGCTTTTATTGGTTGCGGGACTGAGACATATGCCTATTGGAAAGATGGGAATTCACTACGTGCTCATGTTCTTGATTTTCTTTGTCATAGTTCTTGAATGAAGAAATAATTGTAGGTTTGTGAAAGAGGCAGAAAATATCCCTGTGTTTGATTCACTGTAGTTCATTTGTGAGATCGCCAATTTAGATTTAAAAATTTGAAATGTGTCCATGAATTCAACTTGTGATGGTTTTGGAGATGTTCTGAGTTTTAATGGCTGAACTGATATTGTCGCAAGGAAAAATGCAAAACTATTCGCATGCAGGAAATCAAGAAATACGGAAGGTCTTACAATTCCACAAATAACGATCAGGACAGCACAAGGTGAGACTGGTTCACTGCTTTGTTTAACATTTGAGTTATCAGTTAGAGGTTAAATATTGACAATTGGATAGCACTGAAAATACTGTTGTTTGACTGTTGATGTTGAAGGTGAAGTGTGTACAACAGTGGTTACCATTGTAGATGGTCAGTTGATGTTGAACGTCAAAGGTGATGTTCCTGTTAATTATATAGAGTTGTCAGTGAAGTTTAGCAATATTCCAAATAATTACAACAAAATGCGCATAAGTGAGTAGATAAGTTCAATAACATGAATACAAATGATGGGAGATTCTAATATTTGAAAGTGCTGTGACACTTTTTGAAAACTAACCTGGACCTCCAAATTAGGAGTCCATATTGTATTCTTAAATATGTTGTTTCCCAAGATTTTCACTGTTAATATTGAGATTTTGACTCAATGTGTCCAAACTTGTTTGCTCAGTTTTATTGTTGAGTTTACAATACAGGTTCGATCCTGGCTCTGTGTCACTGTCTGTGTGGAGTTTGCACATTCTCCCCGTCTTTGCATGGGTTTCACTCCCACAGCACCGGATAACAAGGAAATGGAAAGTCTGCTTAAAAGAGGCATAATTAAAGTGGGTTGCAGCCAATGGAGCTCACCCATAGTGATGGTACCAATACCAGACGGTACTCAACGGTTGTGTGGGCTATAGAAAGGTTAATTTAGTTACAAGTACGGACTCTTATACTATTCCACGTTTGGAGAATTGCATTGAGAAAGTGGGACAATCAGAACCTTTATCCGTAAGGGTGAAGGAGATTTCAGCTTTTGTGACTCCAGGTGGTATATAAAAATTCAAAGTTTATGCCATTTGGCATGAAAAAACGCTCCAGCCACATTTCAATGGTTATAATTTCAGGATTAGCCAATTGTGTGGTAAACATCGACGATCTGGTAATTTTTAGCCAGTCGTGGAAAGAACATTTAAAGCATCTGATGGAGTTATTCGATCGACTTCAGGAGGCGGGTTTGGTGGTAAACCTAGCCAAAAGTGAATTTGGAAAAGGCCATACAATCGGACAGGGTCGAACGGTCCCATGGGGTTGTGAAAACAAAGTTATTGGGGAGTTTCCAATACCCTTGACATAAAGGGAAATAGTGCGGTTTCTTGGCATGAGTGGATTTTATCGAGAATTTGTGCCAATGTTAGCAGCGTGGTTGCTACACTGATGGAGTTGCTGAAGAAACGTTGAAAATTTCAGTGCACAGCGGAGTTTCAATTGGCATTTGACTGCCTGAAAGCTGTGTTAACCAATGCTCCTGTGTTGAAGAATTACGAGGGACTTTGTGATAAGTTTGGACTAAAGTATCTGACTTTAAAGAGAAGTACCGAGGCGTACAGAAATGGATGGATCGTGCAGAAACCTTCTGTCGAAAGAGACTGTCAATCAAGAAGGATTCCAGTTGGAGGAAGACGAACCAAAATGGACGATGTTATTCTCAATGTTTGCGTGTTTTGTTAAAAAAAACGTACATTCGCTGTCAATATTTCTTAAAGGAAAGGGGGAGGTGTCATATGAGAGTACCTTTAAGAAATGGATGTTTATCAAATAGCTGTAGTGGATGTACCTTTAAGAAGTGGGTGTTTATCAAATAGCTGTAGTGGATGTACCTTTATGAACTGGGTGTTTATCAAATAGCTGCAGTGATGTCAGAGTGTGGGTTGAGCTGGGCTGGCTGTCTTTCACTTTCTTTTTTGAGCAGGCAGCTACAGTGTGTTTTAGTTTCATTTTGAGAGCTGAATAGCTGCACGCAAAGCAATCCTGGCTCTGTGTCACTGTCTGTGTGGAGTTTGCACATTCCCCCTGTCTTTGCATGGGGTTCGCTCCGACAGCACCAGGTAACAATGAAATTGAAAGTATGCTTAAAAGAGGCATAATTAAAGTGGGTTTCAACGGATAACTAACAGTCATTTCAGGATTAGCCAATTGTGTGGTATACATCGACGATTTGGTAATTTTTAGCCAGTCGTGGAAAGAACATTTAAAGTTTCTCTCTCCACACGTTGCAGACTGTTTTCAGCTCATTTGAGGATTTCAAAGTAATACCTGTTTCTATAGAGAATTTAAACCTGCTTTCTTTCATTGAAAAGGATTTAACATATGGATGTTGTTCGGAAAGTTACAACGGGTTACTTATAGAATATCGTATCTGTGGGGATTATTGGTGTTGATAAGCTGTTGTCAAGCTGTTTACTGTGGGTTTACAAAGTGTTAACTGGATGCATAAATAATATGGTTTTGTCTTAAAGTACTTTGAACTCTGTTTGCATCGCACATGTAAAGTAGGCCCTTGTGCTCCCAATAACCACAATCTATTAAAAGTTGTGGGTCAGAGGAACTCCATGATACACTTTGGGGTTCTCTAAACCCTGGCCCATAACAGTAACCTAGAGAAGATTGCATCTGCGGGGATTATCAGTGTTGGGAGTTGATAAACTGTTACTGTGTTTTGAATAGTGTTCACTGAATTCATAAAATAAACATTGTTTTGTTTCAAACATACTTTAGCTCTCTGTTGCATCACTCCTGTAAAGTGGGTCCTTGAGCTCCCCATAACCAAAATCTATTTAAAGTTGTGGGTCAGGTGAACTTCATAATATACTTTGGTGTTCTCTAAACCCTGGCCCCCCAATAATATGAGTTATCATTGTTAGAGGTTAAACATGACAATTGGATAGCACTGATAAATACCCGGAGGGGTCGGAGAATCGCCCGGGGCCGGAATCAATCCCGCCCCCGGCATGTCCCAAATTCTCCGCCCCTGAGATTTGGCGGGGATGTGAATCGTGCCCGCGCCGGTCGGCGGGCCCCCCAACGGCGATTCTCCGGCCCGCGATGGGCCAAAAGTCCCGTGCCTGACAGGCCTTTCCTGCCGGCATGGTTTAAACCACCTTCTCTTACCAGCGGGATTGGAGGCGCGGGCTGGCTCCAGGGTCCTGGGGGGGGTCGCAGGGTGATCTGATCCCGGGGGGTGCCCCCACGGTGGCCTGGACCGGGATCGGGGTCCCACCGATCCGCGGGCATTGCCTGTGCCGTGGAGGCGCTCTTTTTACTTCTGCCCCCACATGGCCTTCACCATGGCGGAGGCAAGAAGAGACCCCATCCCCTGCGCATGTGCTGGTATGACGTCAGCAGCCGCTGACGCACCGGCGCATGCGTGGTTTTAACGCCAGCCGGTGAAGGTCCTTTCGGTCCCGGCTGGCGTGGCGCCAAAGGCCATTCACGCCAGCAGGCGGAGTGGGAACCACTCCGGTGCGGGCCTAGCCCCTCAATGTGAGGGCTTGGCCCCTATAGATTTGGAGAATTCACACCTTTGGGGCAGGCCCGACGCTGGAGTGGTTCACAGCCACTCCGACACGCCGGGACCCCCTGTCCCGCCGGGTAGGGGAGAATCCGGCCCTGTTGTTCTCTTGTTGCTGTTGAAGCTGAAGTGTTAAATCATTGTTACCATTGTAGTGGTTTAGTTAATGTTGAAGTCAAAAGTGATGTTCCTGTTAATGATAATAGAGCTGTCAGCGAAGTAAAGTAATACTTTAATAAATTACAGCTAAATGTGCATAGGTTGATTTGAGCAAGATACGTTCAATAACATGAATACAAAATCATAGGAGAATCTAACATTTGAAAGTGCTGTGATACTTATTCGGAGACTATCCTGGACCTACAAGTTAATGAACACATATTTATTCTTAAATATGTTGTTCATATGCTGTTAATATAGAGTTTATGGCTACAGACTTGTCTGCTCAGTTTTATTTATTGAGTTTACAATAAATCAGTCAATATCATTGGTTGCATTTCTTTTCTGCAAAAGGTATCACCAACATTTGTAATTTATCCTGTCAATAATATTGGATTGCTACATTACAATAGATCAGACCTGTGGACATTTCTGCCATAGTTGTTGGGGAAGTGAACACAGTTGTGACTGCTTCTGTTGAAATGTTTCCATTTGAGGTTCCAGAAGATGTCGTACATTCTAATCATAGAAATATGAATTAACGGCGAAAACAGAAATATGATAAATTGGCCATTCAGCGATCACCTTTCCTCCAGCACAAATCCAGGTTTGCTGGGTGAATCCCGAGAGATCACCAAATCGGGCTGGGCAAGATCCAGAAATGCAAATTTAAATGAATCCTTTAAATGAGTCATTCAAATACCGGACGCCAGACTCACCTGGCGTCAGGAACAAAATGCGCCCGCCGAGAATTGCCAGTGCATCATTTAGGTCTGGCCTACTCAAACGTGGACCACGAATAACGACACCTTAGGTACATCTCACAAGGCATTAGAGACCCTGAGTGTTCAGGGACACAGGGTGGAATCCTGGAACTTGGGCACCTCGGCACTACCAGGGTGCCTGCGCCCCCCACTTTATTGAATCTGCTGACCGTTTTGTTTTCTCCGAGGAATTCAATAAATGGCTACCACCTCCGGACAAACCCTAACGTTGATCCTCTCAGGGTGAACTTAATTTTCTTAAGTCTGAGAAACCCAGCCATGTCACCAACCCAAACTTCTGATTTTGGGGACTTCAAGTCGTCCACGCTTGCAATATCCGTCTCTGTGCTCTCAAGAAGGCAAACGCCAAAACGCCAGCCTCTCTCGCCCCCTGGACTCCCGCCGACACTGCGAAAATCGGCACCTCTGGACTCGGCGCCAAGCTTGGTTTTAGCACCATGGACATGTTATCCGCAAATCCCTGCCAATATCCCGTAAGCACTAGGGGCTTTTCACAGTAACTTCATTGAAGCCTACTTCTGACAATAAGTGATTGTTATTATTATTATTATTATTATTATTATTATTATTAATAAGCTTCGGGAATGCCCAAAACATATGGACGTGGTTTGCTGGCCCTCCCGCAAACACTTGTCCTCTATCCCAAAAACGTTGCTCATCCGGGCCACCGTCATATGTGCCCGGTGAACCATCTTGAATTGTACCAGGCTGAGCCTGGCACTTGATGAGGACATGTTGACACTGCTCCGAGCATCCTCCTACAGACCCGCCTCTACCTCCCATCCCAGCTCATCTTCCCATTTACACTTTTTTGAGTTTCCTCCCACTCCATGCGTACTTTATAGATATCTGAAACCTTCCCCTCCCCCACCCCCATTTTAGAAACTACCTTGTCCTGTATCCCTTGGGCGGTAAAAGTGGAAAGGTCGCAACCTGCTTTCGCACAATATCCCTTATCTGCAGATATCGAAACCCATTATCTCCCGGCAATTCAAATTCCTCATCCAAATCCTCAAAACATGGAAAGCTGCCATCAATAAATAGATCCCCAAGCCTCTCAATTTCTGCTCTCTGCCACCCCGATACCCCCATCCAGCCTCCCCAGGACAAACCGGTGATTACCACAAATTGGTGCCCACACCGATGCTCCCTCCACTCCCATATGCTTCCGCTACTCCGCTACGTACCCTCCCGGCCAGTGACAACGGGAGCATGTCCCACCTCCGAAAGTCCTCCTTCATTTGTTCCACTAATCGGTCCAGATTTAATTTATGTAGCTGCTCCCATCCCTGTGCCACCTGAATTCCCAAGTAACGGAAACTCCCTCCCACCACTTTAAATGGCAGATCTCCCATTCTCCTCTCCTGCCCTCTTGCATGGATTACAAAAACTTCACTTTTACCCATATTCAATTTGTACACCGAGAACCGGCCAAATTCCCCTAAGATCCGCATAATCACTCCCATCCCCCTAACAGGTCAGAAATGTATAGGAGAAGGTCGTCTGCATATAATGTGACCCTGTGTTCCACTCCCCCTGGACAAGCCCCTTCCAGTCCTTTGAAGCTCTCAGCGTCATTGCCAATGGCTCTATGGCTAAGACAAATAACAGTGGGGAGAGAGGGCATCCTTGCTTTGTCCCTGGGTGCAATTTAAAGTAGTCCGAACTCAGCTGATTCATCTGCATACTTGCTACCAGTGCCTGGTATAGCAACCAAACCAATAAAGCCCTGCCCAAACCCAAACCGCCCCAGGATCTCCCACAGATAATTCCATTCCACCCGGTCGAAGGCCTTTCCCGCTTCCATCGTGACCACTACCTCTGCCTCCCTCCCTTCGGAGGGCATCATGATCATACTTAGGAGCCTTCTAACGTTGACTGTTAGCTGTCTGCCTTTAACAAATCCCGTCTGGTCTTCCCTGATCACCTCAGGAAATTTTGGCAAGCAATTTGGCATCAACATTCAGTAGGGAGATTGGTCTGTATGATCCACATTGCTCCCGCTTCAGGATCAATGATATCGAAGCCTGCGCTATTATTGGGGGAAGCACACCTCGCTCCCTAGCCTCATTGAATGCTGTTACCAGCAGCGGGACCAGCATCCCAGAGAACTTCTTGTAGAATTCTACAGGGTAGCCGTCCGGTCCCAGGGCCTTGCCCAACTGCATGGCCTCCAAACTCTCTACTACTTCTATAATCCCGATTGGGGCTCCCAACCCCTCCACTAACCCTTCCTCCACCTTCGGAAACTCTAACCCTTCCAAAAACTGCCTCTTCTCCTCCATCCCAGATTGGGGTTCCGACTCATACAGCCAACTGTAAAATCCTTAAAGACCCCATTCACCCCCTTGGGTCCACGACCGTACCGTGTCCTTCACTCTTCCTATCTCCCTGGCCGCCTCCTTCTTCATTCGCTGGTGTGCTAGCATCCTACTGGCCTTCTCACCATACTCATATACCGCCCCTCTAGCAGACCAAACTCTATCTGCAGCATCTGCCGCTCCTTCAACAACACCGCCTCCGGGGTTCAGAATACCTTCTACCCACCTGGAGTATTTCCCTCACCAACCTATCCATATCTACTCGCTCCACCTTCTTCCTATGAGCCCATATCGAAATCAGTTCCCAACTAATCACTGCCTTCAGCGCTTCCTATATCGTCGCTGCCGAAACTCCCCCCATATCATTTATCTCCAAATAATTCTGGATGGCCTCCCTCACCCGCCCGCATACCCTCTCATCCGCGAACAGCCAATCATCCAATCTCCATTGCGGGCGCTGACCCCCCTCTCCTTGCTCACCCGTAGATTTACCCTGTGTGGGGCATGATCCGAGACAACAATTGCTGAATACTCGGTATCCACCACCCCTGCCAGTAAAGCCCTGTTTAAAATGAAAAAATCAATCCAGGAGTACACTTTGTGCACGTGAGGAAAAAATGAAAACTCCTTAGTTCTTGGCCGACCGAACCGCCACGGGTCTATGACACCCCCCCCCCCCCCCCCATCTGTTCCATAAACCCCTTTAGTTCTTTTACCGTGGCTGGCAAACTCCCTGTCCTTGAACTCGACCGATCCAACCTCGAATCAATGACCATATTGAAGTCGTCCCGCCCCCCCCCCAAAATCAGCTTATGCGAGCCCAGGTCCGGGATCTTCCGTAACACCCATCTCATAAACCCCATGTGGTCCCAATTTGGTGCGTAGATATTCACTAATACTACTGGCATCCCCTCCAACTTTCCGCTCACCATGATATACCTACTCCCTGAGTCTGTCACTATATCCCCTCCCACTAATGACACCTGCATATTGATCAGGATTGCAACCTCCCTAGTTTTAGAGTCTAGCCCCGAGTGAAATACCAGCCGGACCCACCCCTTCCTCAGTCTTGTCTGATCCACTACCCTCAGGTGTGTCTCTTGTATCATTGCCTCATCCGACTTCAACCTCCTCAAATGCGCGAACATGCGTAGCCTCTTGACCAGCCCATTCAGCCCTCTCTCACATTCCATGTGATGAGCCGAGTCGGGGGGAAACCTCCCCCTGCCATTCAACCATCACCCGACTTAGGCCAGCCTCTAGCTTGCGTCCCACGCCTCCTCAGGTCCGCCCTCGGGCGCCCACTGTCCTTGACCTCCAATTTGTCTCCCAACGCCAGTCCCTCCCTGTCAGCATAACAATTTCCTCCCCTCCCCCACTAACAAAACAACAATCACAACCCCCCATATCAAATTAGTCACCTGCTCGCCCCCCACTGCGTTTCCGTGAGCCAGCCCGCCCAGATAGCCTGGTAGCTCCCGCCCATGGCACCAAGCATCCTCCTCCCTATTGTTCTCCCTCCCCCCTGCTTGATCATAGATATGCAAAACATCACAATTCCGAACATTGCTCACTACAAATGATGACGCAATCGCATAATTTACAGCGGACATGAATGAGATTTTTGTATGATCCCATTGAAGGAGCGTCAATTATAACTGATACATGAATCAAGCTTTTATTGGTTATCGGACTATACAGATCCATTATTAGGAAAGATAATGTCATTGCATGAGTATGTTTACTGATTTTGTTTTGACATAAAATCTTGAATGAAGAAATGGTTGTATGCATTGTGATAAAGAGGCACAAATACCCCTGTGGTTTATTCGCTTCAGTTCATCTGTGAGATAACAAAATGAGGTTTTAAAATGTTAACTGTGTCCATGAATTCAAACTTGTTGATGGTTCTGGAGATGTCCTGACTTTTCATGGCTGAACTGATATTGTAGCAACGGAAATGCAATGCTATTCACAGGCAGGAAATCATGAAAATACGAAGGCCTTTACAATTTCACAAATATTGATTGTGATATTCAAGGTGAGACAGGTTCACTGCTTGTTTAACAAATGAGTTATCAGTTAGAGGTGATACATTGACAATTGGATAGCATTGGAAATACCTGTTGTTTCACTTGTTGATGTTAAAGCTGAAGTGTTTAAAAGTGTGGTTCCCATTGTAGATTGTTCAGTTGCTGTTGAAGCCAAAGGTGATGTTTCTGTTCATGATAATAAAGTTGTCAGTGAAGTAAAGCAATACTCCAATTAATTACAGCAAAAAGCGCATATGCTGAGCAAGATAAAGTTCAATAACATGAATACAAATAATGGGAAATAATACAATTTGAATGTACTGTGATACTTATTCGGAGACTACCCTGGACCTCCAAGTTAAGGAGTACATATTTTATTCTTAAATACGTTGTTACAAGATGTTTCACTGTTAATATCGAGATTTTGACTACATGTAGTCCAAACTTGTCTGCTCAGTTTAATTTTTTGCATTTACAATATATCAGTCAATATCATTGGTTGCATTTCTTGTGTGCAAAAGGTATCACCAACATTTGTAATTTACCCTGTCAGTAATATTGGATTGCGACATTACAATAGATCATACCTGTTAATACTGCTGTTTTAGTTGTTGGGGAAGTGAACACATTTGTGACTGCTCCTGTTGAAGTGTTTCCTCTTGAGGTTCCAGAAGTTGTCGTATATTCTAATCATAGAAATGTTAATTAAAAGCAATAAATAAAAAGATGATAAATTGTGGGCCCGATTCAGCAATCACCTTGCGTCCGACACGGATCTGGATGTGCTGGGTGAATCCTGGGAGAGCCCCAAATCGGGCTGGGCAAGATCCAGAAATGCTCATTTAAACGAGCCATTTAAATGAGTAATTCAAATACTCGAACCCCAGGAGCCCAAGGCCACGCCTGTGAGATCTCGCCAGAGCACCATTTAGATCTGGTCTACAAAATCGGGGACCACACATAACGGCACTTTGGGTACATCTCACAGGCCATTAGAGACCTGACTGTTCAGGGACACAGGGTGGTATGCTGGAACCCAGTCACCATGGCACCACCAGTCTGGTATCCTGGCAGTGCCACCAGCTTTAACCACTCTGACACTTCGAGGGTGCCTGGGTGGCACAGCCAGTGTGCCATTGTGGCAATGCTAGGGGTCCTGGATGACAAGTTGTATCTGTCAGGGGTCAGGCCTGGATAGACTTTGCCATTTGGCAAGCGGGGGGTGAGGGAGAGTTCCCAGTGGCCCAGAGTAGTTTGGAGGGTGAAGAGGAGGTGTAGAAATCCTGGAGGCTGATAAAAGGGGTGGGGAGAAGTGATTGGGGCTGCTATGCAAATTGTTCCAAATCTGCGATCTTCTCACCGGTAGGAAATCTCTCTGAGTGTGGCCTTGGTGAGGAGAAACTCCCAGAAAATGGCAAAATTCCATTGATAGCGGAGTGCTTCTCGGCACTGCAGACGCATAGAAACAACCTGCCTAATGCACCCAAAAGTGGACTTAAACTTTTGTCCCCTGAATCGTGCCCCATGCAGAATATACAGCAACATTGCCAGGGTGAATTCAAGCATTTCAATAACTGTATTGCTCACTAAAAATGATTATGCAATCGCATAATTTATAGCAGAAGTGAATAACATTTTTGTTATGATCCCATTGAAGGAGCATCAATTATACCTGATAAATGAATCAAGCTTTTATTGGTTATGGGACTAGACATATCCATTATGAGGAAAGATTTGATTTGATTTATTGTCACATGTACCGAAGTACAGTGAAAAGTATTTTTCTGCTGCCATGTAGACAAAAAGAATAATTAATAAAGCACATTGACAAATGGTACATCGACAAACAGTGATTGGTTACAGTGCGGAACAAAGGGCCATACAAAGCGAATACATGAACACGAGCAGCGTAGGGCATCGTGAATAGTGTTCTTACAGGGAACAGATCAATCGGAGGGGGAGTCGTTGACGAGTCCTACAGCTCTGGGGAAAAAGCTGTTCCTATGTCTGGATGTGTGGGTCTTCAGGCTTCTGTACTTTCTGCGTCATGGAAGGGTCTGAAAGAAGGCAATGCCTGGGTGGGAGGGATCTCTGATAATGCTGCCTGCCTTCCTAAGGCAGCAGGAGGTGTATCCAGAATCAATATGGGGGTGGAAAGCTTACGTGATGCGTTGGGCTGATTCCACCACATAGCTTTCACAACACAGTTTGTTGCGATCTTGGACCAAGCTGTTGCCATACCAGGCTGTGATGCAACCGAATAGGATGCTCTCTATCGCACATCTGCAGAGGTTTGTGAGTCGATGCAGACATGCCAAATTTCTTTAGCTTCCATAGGAAGTAGAGACGTTGTTGACTTTCTTGACTGTTGCATCAACGTGAGTGGACCAGGACAGACTGTTGGTGACCCCAGGAACGTAAAGCTGTCAACCATCTTCACTTCGGAGTCAGTGATGCTACGCTTCCTGAAGTCGATGATCAGTTCCTTGGTCTTTCTGACATTTAGAGAGAGGTTGTTTTCGGTACACCATGCAACCAAGTGATATATCTCCCTTCTGTAGTCCGATTCATCGTTGATTGAGAAACGGCCCACCACAATTGTATCATCCGCAAACTTATCGATTGAGTTGGAGTTAAATCTTGCCACAAAGTCATATGTGTATAGGGAGTACAGTAAAGGACTAAGCACACATCCTTGCGGGGCCCCGGTGTTGAGGAATATCATGGAGGTGGTGCTGTTGCCGATCCTGACAGATTGCGGTCTGTTGGTGAGACAGTCAAGGATCCAGCGGCATAGCAAGGGGTCAAGTGCAAGATTGCAGAGTCTGGTTATTAGTCTTGTCCAGATAATGGTGTTGAAGGCGGAGTTGTAGTCTATGAACAGCAGTCTTACGTAAGTGTCCTTGTTGTGTTCGAGTGTTGATTGTAGAGCGTAGAGCCAGGGAGATACTATCAGCTGTGGACCGGTTTCAGTGATAGGCAAACTGCAGTGGAAAGATACCGACTGGGAGCATTGATCGTTTCATGACTAGCCACTCGAAGCATTTCATGGCCACCGGTCGTTAGTCGTTGAGGCAGGCTACCTTGTTCTTCTCTGGTACTGGTATTATGGTGGTCTTCTTGAAGGAGGTGGGGACCTCAGAGCGAAGGATTGAGGTCTTGAAGATGTCTGCGAATACACTCGCCAGCTGGTCTGTGCAGGCTCTGAGTGCTCGCCCAGGGACTCCGTCGGGGCCCGTCGCTTTCTACGGATTCACTGAGATAGGAAAGATAGGTATATCACTGCGTGAGTATTTTTATTCATTTCGTTTTGACATCAAGTCTTGAATGAAGAAGTAATTGTAGGCTTAATGACAAGAAGCACAAACACCCCTGTGCTTTATTCGCTTCAGTTCATTTGTGAGATAGCAAAATGAGATTTAAATATTTGAAATGTGTCCATGAATTCAAACTTGTTGATGGTTCTGGAGATGTCCTGACTTTTGATGGATGAACTGATATTGCAGCAATGGAAACGTTAGGGTACTCGCGGGCAGGAAATCGTGAAAATGACAAAGGCCTTTACAGTTCCACAAATATCGATTATGTTATTCAAGGTGAGACTGGTTCACTGCTTGTTGAACATGAGTTATCAGTTAGAGGTTAAACATTGACAATTGGATAGCATTAAAAATACCTGCTGTTGTTTCCCTTGTTGATGTTAAAGCTGAAGTGTTTAAAACTATTGTAGATGGTTCAGTTGCTGTTGAAGTCAAAGGTGATGTTCCTGTTGATGATAATTGAGTTGTCAGTGAAGTAAAGCAATATTCCAATTAATTACAGCAAAAAGCGCATAGGTTGAGCAAGATATGTTCAATGACATGATTCTAAATGTGAAAGTGCTGTGATACTTATTCAGAGACTACCCTGGACCTCCAAGTTAAGGAGTACATTTTGTATTATGTTGCTGCTACATGTTTCACTGTAAATATAGAGGGCTGGATTCTCCGCTCGAATAGCTTCCGAAGCTGAAATTGTGGTAGACGCCGGTGTGAGTCCAAATCGTGATTCTCCGGCCCCCTAAAAATGCCGTAAACGTGGCGCTCACCGTCTAGGCATATCATTAGCATGCCTGACTCCTGATGCTCCGGGTACTCCGCGATTCAGCGCTTTGGATGGGCCGAGCGCCTGATGGCGTGGTTCACTTGTGGTTTTAAAAAGCATGAACCTGCCGCCCTGGCTCCTGAGCGAGAGAGAGGAGGTAGGAAATGGCGTGGAGTGACTGCAGGCTACCGACTTGGACGCCGGCCGTGCTGGCTGCGGGGAGGGGGGGGGGCTGCTGCCATGGCCCGGGGAGGGGAGGGGATGGGTTAGGGTGAGGCGAGGGACAGGCCGAGCAGCCGGCGTGCACCCCCCCACCCCGCAGGCATCGACCACCATTATAGAGGCCATCTCACTGACCACCCACCCCGGCCCCTGGTTCTACACAGTGACACCGGCCGTATGGGTACGTCCTCCCCACCGCCCCCAAACACCCCACCCAACCAGCAGCCACCCACTGGGGGATCAGCCTGGGCCACTCCGAGGGCAGCCCCCAGTGAGGGCAGTGCCAGCCAACGGTACCCCTGGCAGCAGGGACAGTTGCCAGGAGCGGGGGCACCGACAGCCGGGGTGCAGGGGTGGGGAGAGGACATTCGTGGGTGGGGCTCACAGTGCCAACTGGGGCCACTCTATAGCCCATGAATCCTGGTTGGGCACGGAGTATGCGCAATACTAATATGTTGGTCTTTCACCCCTGCAGACAATGGCGTTCGGTCACCAACCAGCGATGCTTGCTACCGTGGTGATGGCCTGAAGCCCTGTGACAGCATGAGCGGAGGCCACTCAGAGAGGAAGGGAAAGCTGCAGCAGAGGACTGGACTGCAGAGGGGCAGGTGGCAGCTGCACAGGCTGGAGGGCAGGCCGCCCATAAGGATGAGGAGATGCCAACTAGGTGCAGATGAGGCCCCGCATGTACCGGCGCAACATGTCATTTGAGGACCTTTCGGACCGGGTGTGTAGATGGAGACTGCGGATGAGCAGAGAGACAGTGGGACACATCTGCCAGATGATGGCACGCATGGCACCGCTGGGGTATGTGGGAAGACACCCGCTCCCGGTGACTGTTAAGGTGACAGTGGCCCTCAACTTCGACGCAACTGGGTCCTTCCAGTTGCTGAATGGGGACCTGTCCGGGATCTCACAGGCATCGACGCACAGGTGCACCAATGCCGTCACTGACACCCTGTATGCCCAGGTGGAGTGGTACATATAGTACCCTGAGGACTGCACCCACCAGGATACCCGGGCAGCGGGCTTCATTGCCATTGCCGGGATGCCCCGGGTCCAGGAGTGATCAATGGGATGCATGTTGCCCTACGGCCATCGGCGGAAAACAGGCCACTGTCGACTAATCTAAAGGCTGCCATTCGATGAACATTCAGCTGGTCTGTGACCATCAGATGCGCATTATGCACGTCTGCGCCGATACCCGGAATGTGTACATGACTCATTCATCACGACACACTCGGTGATCCCCGACATGTTCAAGTACCACCCCCCACCTCCCCACTGGCTACTGGGCTGGCTGACAGGGGTTACCCATTGCGGTCGTGGCTGATGACTCCTATATGGAGGCCACAGACCAATGTGGAGACCCACTATAATGATACCCAAACGCTGACCAGGGGTGTTGTCGAGAGGTGCTTCGTGGTCCTGAAGATGGGCTTCAGGTGCCTGGACCCCTCTAGGCCCTCCGTTATGAGGCTGGGAGGGTCACCCGCATCATGGTGGCGTTGTGCTGGAGGAGGATGAGGGGGAAGGGCAGGCCTCGTCAGACAAGCAGGATGAGAGGGAGGGGGACAATGAGCAGGACATGGAGATTGGCCAGGCACGAGATGCGGCACAACACCATCGCCAGGGCCAGCACATATGGGACGCCCTCATCGAGACACGTTTCACAGACTATGGGGGGAGGGGCGTTGCTGGACAGTTAAAAGGACACCACCATCCTCACCCCCTCACCTCCCACACCACCAAACCACCTCATCTCCCACACCACCAAACCACCCACATGCACACCCACTTCATGACAGATACTTACGGCGTTACGGGCTGGGGGCACCAGGTCGGCAGTGACAGCATGGGATGGAGGATGATGACAGCCTGCTCTGCGATGAGCTCAGTGCTCAACATCGTATGATAATGTCTGACTCATCTGCAACTTTCCACCTGGGTGATCCCTGCATGCGAGCTGGCCAGTCCATCACACGGTCGTGTCGAATCACTGGGGACGGGGGGCAGCATGGTCCCATGGGGCCTTCACTCGTCCCCCACACCCCAATCCCACTGGGCACACTGACCGCCATACCCCCACACCCAACATACAGAGCACAGAGGAAGGTTTTAACGGTGTGAACATGTGTTTATTGTGAACAAATTACAGTCTGTGTCCTGGCCCCTATGACTAAACTATGCCCTGCACCTGTGCCAACTTAACTGGTGTCTAATTTTCTTATGGTACAGCGGCCTGCCGTGGAGGCGGCCTGCTGTGACTCCTGCCCGGCGATAAGGGTCCCCATAGTCGCATGTCTCCTGGGGCTGCCCGGCCTGGATGGGCCCGGTTGCTGCTCGGTAGTCCCGGGTGGCATGGTGTCACCTTGTCCGGCCGCTGCCCACCAGATGCACCAGGGACAGGAGATGGGGGGAAGGGAGTCCGAGGTGCTGCGTGGTTCCAACACCTCCCCTGGGGGGTTACCGACACGGGCCCCAGCACCGCCGCCTCCCTCGGGGTGCCCGATGGCCCCCGGGCAAATCCATGGGATGGGGGTGCGAGCGAAGGTATCCCCTGAGGCCTCCCAGCCACCTGGCAATGCTAGTGCTGGAGGTCTGCCCTGGTCTCAACAAGGGTCTGCATGCTCGAGGTTATGGAGCACAGGGAGTGGCCCATCTCTGTCTGGGACTGCACCACATCATGCTGCGACTGTGCCACCACACTGAGGGTCTGTGCCACATCAGCCAGTGACTGGGCTGCATCCCTCTGTCGGACACACGCCGCCCAGCACCTGGGCAATGTCGCCGACACTCTCAGCCATGGCCTTCTGTGACTGGGCCATGCTGAGGAGCGCCACTGCAATGTCCAGGTGGCTCTGGCACATGGCTACCTGTGAGAGGGTAGCCCTGTCCTGGGCCTCGACCCCCGCCTGCCCAGAATGCCACTGGCCTTGCACACGCTGACCCATATCTGGCACTGTCGCCCCCATTGCCTCCACCACAGACGCACCAGTGCAGTTTCTGCCTGAGTGGCACGTATGACCGGCATTACCCCCTGCTTCTGCATGCATATAGAATCATCCACCTGTGCCCGCAGGTTCTGGATGCCGGCCGTCATCCCCTCCCGTAGTCCCTGGCTGTCTGACTGCATCTCCACTGTGCCTGGGACTGGATTCCATGAGCCTGGGAACCTTCTGGACGGCAGCTAGTTCCTGTGGCTGGCCTGCCTTCTGACCGTCCGGTCCCTCAGCCGCCCTACCTCCACCTGCTGTACCCGATGCGATGTGTGGTGCGCACCAGATAGTGTCTCAGGAGCCTCCTCACTAGTGTGCCCAACCAAGGTGATAGTCTCTGGGATGGTGGAGGGTGTTGGAGACAATTGTGATGGAAAGTCCGTGTACTCCTCTGACCCGAACTCTGGGGTGTCCTGAGTTTTGGGCGGAGGACTGGTGCTCTGCGCGGCAATGCTCTGCTGTCTGGGGGTCTCTGGCACTGGCTGGGGGTGGAGAGTCCCAGGTGGACCGGACCCCTCTCCAGCAGGTCCCGTAAGGCACAAGATGACAAGGGGAGGGACGTGCGCATGTGGCGGGAGGGGGGTGCAGTGTGGAGGGGTATCCACACATGTGTTGAGAGTACCCACAACTAAGCAGGGCGTCTCACTTACTTGCCCACCGCCGACCTCCGCGTCGGCAACCACCCTTTCCTCTGGGCCACCAATCACATCCAGTGCCCACTGCTCAGGCATGGTGAGGGGAAGCAGGTCTGGTGGTCCCCCTCCAGTCTTCTCCCGCTCCCAGCGGTTGTGCACAGCCGTGTCCTGGTGTGAGGGTGGAGGGGCACAGATAAACAATGACACTGTTAGACTGTCCGGCGCATACGCCCCAGGGGTTGCGTAGATGATGGCCTCAGTATCCATGACACCTAGCCATTACGGCTGGCATGGGTGCAGGCATGCGGGGCAGGGGAGGGGTTCGGCCTTCCCCTGGGCGGGTCAGGGGGGGGGGGGGCGGTCTGGTTTATATGTGTGTGGGGAGTAGGGGGGTTGGTGCCGGGAGCGCAGCACTGCCTACTCACCCTGGCCGCTCTGAGAAGGTCCTGCAGTTTCTTCCTGCACTGGATGCCAGTCTGGGCGACTTCGCAAAAGTGCTCACCGCGTCTGCCAACTGTGCCCAGGCACGTCGAATGGCGGTGCCTGGTGGCCTTCCTCCCGGGCCGGGGTACAGGGTCATCCACCTCTCCTCCACGGCGTCCAGTAGGGTCTTCAGTTCAATGTCTCTGAACCGTGGCGCTGCTCTCCTTCCAGCCATCTTGTTGACTGGGATGGTGTGTGTGGGGGAATGACCTTTTAAGTGTGGCTGCGGCGAATGGGTCCAATGTGCAGCATTCACGGACCCGGCGATTCCGGAGCCGTAGCGCTGGAAAACGGTTGCGTTCCACCTGGCAATGCTGCTAGCCCATTTAGAGTTGCTGAATCGTTGCACATATTGCGCCGTTTTTGCTGTCGTAAAACATCAGTTGCCACGCCGGCGTCAGCACTTAGTCTCAAAATCGGAGAATCCAGCCCAGGGATTTTGACCACAGGTTGTGCAAACTTGTCTCCTCAATTATATTTATTGAGTTTACAATCTATCAGTCAATATCATTGGTTACATTTCATTTATGCAAAAGGTATCACCAACATTTGTAATTTATCCTGTCAATAATATTGGATTGCTACATTACAATAGATCATACCTGTGGACATTTCTGTTATAGTTGTTGGGGAAGTGAACACATTTGTGACTGCTCCTGTTGAAGTGCTTCCTCTTGAGGTTCCAGAAGATGTTGTATATTCTAATCATAGAAATGTTAATTAACAGCGAAAACAGAAATATGATAAATTGTGGACGCGGTTTAGCGATCACATTGATTCTGGTACGGATCCCCGTGTGCTGGGTGAGTCCCGGGAGAGCCACAAATCGGGCTGGGCAAGATCCAGAAATGCACATTAAATGAGCCATTTAAATGAGTCATTCAAATAACTGGGCGCTAACTTCACCCAGCGACCAGGAGCAAAAGGCTACGCCTGCGACAACACGCCAGTGTGCCATTTAGGTCTAGTCTACAGAAACTTGGACCATGCATAACATCTCACAGGGCATTAGAGACCCTGAGTGTTCAGGGACACAGAGTGGTATCCTGGAACCCGGGTACCTTGGCACTACCAGCCTGGTATCCTGGCAGTGCCATCTGGCCACTGTGCCTGAGTGGCACTGCCATTGTTCCATGCTGGCAGTACCCGGGATCCTAGATGACAGGTTGTATCTGTCAGGGGTTGGGCCTGGTGTGGCGTTGCCAATTGGCGAGGGGGTGTGAGGGGGAGTTCCCAGCGACTGAGAGAAGTTTCGAGGATGAAGAGGAGGTTTAGAAATCTTGGAGGCTGATAAAAGGGGTGGGGGAAATGACTGGGACTACTGTGCAAATTGGCCCAAATCTGCTAACCAGTAGGAAATCTCTCTGAGTGTGGCCATGGTGGGGAGAAACTCCCAGAGGCGAAAGAGAACAGCATCATTCTGTTGATAGCAGAGTGCTTCTTGGCACTGCAGCCGCCGAGAAACAACCTGCCTAATGCACCCAAAAGTGGACTTAAACCTTTGTCCGCTGAAACATGCCCCATGAATATACAGCAACATCACTGAGTTGAATTCAAGCAGTTCAATGACTGCATTGCTCATTAAAAATTATTATGCAATCACATAATTTACAGCGGTAGTGAATGAGATTCTTGTATGATCCCATTGGAGGAGCATCAATTATAACTGATACATGAATCAAGCTTTTATTGGTTATGGGACTAGTCATATTCATGGTTAGGAAAGATAGGAATGCCACTGCGTGAGCATGTTTATTGATTTTGTTTTGACATCAAATCTTGAATGAAGAAGTGATTGTAGGCGTTGTGACAAGAAGCACAAACATCCCTGTGTTTTATTAGCTTCAGTTCATTTGTGAGATAGCAAAATGAGATATAAAAAATTTGAAATGTGTCCAAGAATTTTAACTTGTTTATGGTTCTGGAGATATCCTGACTTTTGACGGCTGAATTGATATTGTAGCAATGGAAATGTAAGGCTATGAAATCATGAAAATAGCAAAGGACTTTACAATTTCACAAATATTGATTATGATATTCAAGGTGAGACTGGTTCGATGCTTGGTTGACATATGAGTTATCAGTTAATGGTTAAACATTGACAATTGGATAGAAATTAAAATACCTATTGGTTCACTTGTTGATGTTGAAGCTGGAGTGCTTAAATCTGAGGTTGCCGTTGTAGATGCTTCAGTTGATGTTGAAATCGATGGTGATATTGTGGTTGATGATAATAGAGTTGTCAGGGAAGTAAAGCAATACTCCAATTAATTACAGCAAAAAGCACATATGTTGAGCAGGATAAGCTCAATAACATGAATACAAATCATGGGAGAGTTTACAAAGTATCTCAATATCATTAGTTGCATTTCTTTTATGCAAAAGGTATCACCAACATTTGTAATTTACCTTGTCAATAATATTGGATTGCTACATTACAATAAATCATACTTGTTGACACTGCTGTCGTAGTTGTTGTTGTTCAGTCGTGATATGGGTCTATCCAACCCACATTCCACCATGTCCTTCCCATTTTGGGGATCAGTGTCATTACTACCTGTGTCATCGTCTCTGGTAACTCCCCCATCTCTAGTGCTTCATTAAACGCCCCCAACAGATGTGGTACCTGGTTCGCCGCGAATTCCGCCTGGTACCCATCCGACCCAGGGGCCTTCCCCGACTTCATACCTCTGATTCTATCCAGCACCTCCCTCAGCCCCAGGGGCTCCTCCAACACCTGTCTCTTTGCTTCCTCCACCTGGGGAAATTCCAGCTCGTCCAGAAAGTGCCCCATGTCCCCCTCCTCTCCCTCCTGGATCCGCCTCGTAAAGTCGCTGGAAGTACTCCCTAAATGCTTCATTCATCTTCCCTGGCTCCGACACCACACCCCAGCCCCAGGTGGTAGACATTTCAGTAGGGGAGCATTTCAGGAACAATGACCACAATTCAGTAAGTTTTAAAGTGCTGGTGGACAAGGATAAGAGTGGTCCTAGGCTGAATGTGCTAAATTGGGGGAAGGCTAATTATAACAATATTAGGCGGGAACTGAAGAACCTAGATTGGGGGCGGATGTTTGAGGGTAAATCAGAATCTGACATGCGGGAGGCATTCAAGTGTCAGTTGAAAGGAATTCAGGGCCATCATGTTCCTGTAAATACGGCAAATTTCGGGAACCTTGGATAGCGAGAGTATTTGTAGGCCTCGTCAAAAAGAAAAAGGAGGCATTTGTCAGGGCTAGAAGGCTGGGAACAGACCAAGCCTGTGTGGAATATAAGGAGCGTACGAAGGAACTTAAGCAAGGGGTCAGGAGGGATCTACCCAGAATACTGAAGGAGGCTAGAGAGGAAATTACTGAGGCCTTGACAAAAATCTTTGGATCCTCCCTGTCTTCAGGTGATGTCCTGGAGGATTGGAAAATAGCCAATGTTGTTCCTTTCTTGAAGAAGGGTAGCAAGGATAATCCAGGGAACTACAGGCCGGTGAGCCTTACGTTAGTGGTAGGGAAATTACTGGAGAGAATTCTTCGAGACAGGATCTACTCCCATTTGGAAGCAAATGGGCGTATTAGCGAGAGGCAGCATGGTTTTGTGAAGGGGAGGTCATGTCTCACTAACTTGATAGAGTTTTTCAAAGCGGTCACAAAGATGATTGATGCAGGTTGTGCAGTGGATGTTGTCTATATGGACTTCAGTAAGGCCTTTGACAAGGTCCCTCATGGTAGACTGGTACAAAAGGAGAAGTCACACAGGATCAGGGGTGAGCTGGCAAGGTGGATACAGAACTGGCTAGGTCACAGAAGGCAGAGAGTAGCAATGGAAGGGTGCTTTTCTAATTGGAGGGCTGTGACTAGTGGTGTTCCACAGGGATCAGCGCTGGGACCTTTGCTGTTCGTAGTATATATAAATGATTTGGAGGAAAACTTAACTGGTCTGATTTTTAAGTTTGCAGACGACACAAAGGTTGGTGGAATTGCGGATAGCGATGAGGACTGACAGAGGATACAGCAGGATTTAGATCGTTTGGAGACTTGGGCGGAGAGATGGCAGATGGAGTTAATCCGGACAATGTGAGGTGATGCATTTTGGAAGGTCTAATGTAGGTAGGGAATATACAGTGAATAGTAGAACCCTCAAGAGTATTGAAAGTCAGAGAGATCTAGGTGTACAGGTCCACAGGTCACTGAAAGTGGCAACACAGGTGGAGAAGGTAGTCAAGAAGGCATCATTGGCCGGGGCATTGAGTATAAAAATTGGCAAGTCATGTTGCAGCTGTATAGAACCTTAGTTAGGCCACACTTGGAGTATAGTGTTCAATTCTGGTCGCCACACTACCAGAAGGATGTCGAGCTGTTAGAGAGGGAGCAGAAGAGATTTACCAGGATGTTGCCTGGTATGGAGGGCATTAGCTATGAGGAGCGGTTGAATAAACTCGGTTTGTTCTCACTGGAATGACGGAGGTTGAGGCGCGACCTGATAGAGGTCTACAAAATTATGAGGGACATAGACAGAGTGGATCGTCAGAGGTTTTTTCCCAGGGTAGAGGGGTCAATTACTAGGGGGCATAGGTTTAAGGTGCGAGGGGCAAGGTTTAGAGTAGATTACATAGAATTTACAGTGCAGAAGGAGACCATTCGGCCCATCGAGTCTGCACCGGCTCCTGGAAAGAGCACCCTACCCAAGGCTAACACCTCCACCCTATCCCCATAACCCAGTAACCCCACCCAACACTAAGGGCAATTTTGGACACTAAGGGCAATTTATCATGGCCAATCCACCTAACCTGCACATCTTTGGACTGTGGGAGGAAACCGGAGCACCCGGAGGAAACCCACGCACACACGGGGAGGATGTGCAGATTCCGCACAGACAGTGACCCAAGCCTGAATCGAACCTGGGACCCTGGAGCTGTGAAGCGATTATGCTATCCACAATGCTACCATGCTGCACCGTGATGTACGTGATGTACCGTGATGTACGAGACAAGTTTTTTACACAGAGGGTAGTGGACGCCTGGAACTCGCTGCCGGAGGAGGTGGTGGAAGCAGGGTCGATAGTGACATTTAAGGGGCATCTTGACAAATACATGAATAGGATGGGAATAGAGGGATATGGACCCAGGAAATGTAGAAGATTGTAGTTTAGTCGGGCAGCAACTTCGGCACGGGCTTGGAGGGCCGAAGGGCCTGTTCCTGAGCTGTACTTTTCTTTGTTCTTTGTTCAGTCCATATCATCAGTATTTCCCTGGACGCAGCCATACTCATATTGCGCCACTTTTGTCCTAGATCCCTTGCCATTCGTATGCTACCCATCGACCTGAAGCTCGCCCTATCCACCCTCGGCTCCAGGACACAGTTAAAGTCTCATCCCATGATCAACCGGTCCGTGGCCAAATCCGGATTGCTGCCAGCAACCCCCTCATAAAACCCACATCATCCCAATTTGCGGCATACACATTTACCATCATTACCCGTGCCCCTTCCAATACCCCACTGACAATCTCAAATTTCCCACCTGGATCCGTCACCTCCTTCGCAATCACAAATCCCATTTATTTTCTAATTGAAATCGCCACTCCCCTCGATTCAAATCAAACCCCGAGTGAAAAACCTGCCCGACCTACCCCTTCCTTAACCTGACCTGGTCCTTCATATGGAGGTGCTTCTCCTTCAGAAAGATCACCCCCGTTTTCAGGCTCCTGAGGTGCGTGAACACCCGTGGCCTTTTAATCAGCCCATTCAGTCACGGGACATTCCACGTCACCAGTCTTACCGGAGCCTTATGCCTCCAATCCCTTCTGCCGTCCATCACCTTCCCTACTTAACTCCTGCCCCCTTAATTCTACCCTATACCTAGCCCATCCCAGATGGCCCATTCCTCCACCCCTAACCATGTCATCTCTGACCCCCTGCCACGTCCCAATAACCTCCCGCCCCCTCTCCCCCTTCCTCCTCTCTCGGTCTTCTCCCCCACCACCTCACTTCCGTTCACCAGCATAGCAGGCTAGTGCGGCTTCCCCTGCCCAAAGGCACCTCCCTGTTCTCCCCTTTCCTCCCCACCCCCCCACCGCACTCCTCAGTTCAAGGAGAAAGGCTCCCTTTTGACCTTACCCTCCCCCACCCAAACAAGGACTTTTCCTGAACCCCAGGCAGCCTTCTCCAAAAGCAAACAAACAAATGTGAAACACAAACAGTCCCATAAAACAGGAGGGGGGGGGGGGGTGGGAACATCTATCCTCACATAAACTCTTCACCCTTACAACCCCTTCCAATCACAACATTAAACAGCAACTCCCCCCCCCCAAAAAGACGAAAATCCCCCAGTCCCTACCCCCGACTGCAATCATGCTCACAACCATTACAACGTGCCAGCATCCCAGTTCCCTAGCATTGTCTGTTCAGTTCTGCCCCAGTTTATGCTCCTTAATGAAGTCTTCGGCAGCATCTTGAGTCTCAAAATAATACTCCCGGCCTTGGAACGTTATCCATAATTTCGCCGGGTAGAGCACCCCAAACCTGATCTGCTGCCGGTACAGCACTGCCTTGGCCTTGTTGAAGCCTGCCTGCGCTTTGCCAACTCGGCTCCGATGTCCTGATAAATTCGGACCCTATCCCCTCCAGTTGCATGTATGCGTCTCACTGGCCCATCGCAGAAACTTCTCTTCCTCCACAAATTTGTGGAGTCTCAAGGTCATCGCCCGTGGTGGCTCCCCAGCTCTAGGCTTCTGCCTCAGTCACCTATGCGCTTGGACATCTTCAGGCACCTTACCTATCACCGCTTCTGCCAGCAGTCCCGCCAGCATCTTCGAGATGTACCTAGTGGCACTCCCACTTTCCACTCCTTCAGTCAGGCCTACGATTCGTGGGTGCTTCTCTGTCCTTTTCATTGATGGATGAGATAGTTTCATCGATGGCGAGGAGCATTCTCCTACTCCTCCACCTTTGCCCTCAATGTTTTACACAGGACCCCAAGGAGCCCCACCTCCGCCTCCAGAGCCACCACACGATCGCTGTGGTCCGGGATCACTCCTTCGATCTCCCAGATCTGCGACCCCTGCACCTCCTGACACCTCCACCCATTCCAGCGAACTCTTCAGGGGTGCCATAGCTCCTTCGGTGACTTTTGAGCGATCCTCACACATTTCCTTCCTCTGCTGGCAGAATTTGTCTCGAATAAACGCCATCAACTCCTCCATCTGGGACGGTCAAGATTGCATCAGCCCTTCCCCCGCCTGCATGCTTCCAGTGGCTGCTGAAGCAAAGGCTCCCTCCACATTTTCAGCCAACTCTTGTGGCGCTAGCAATTGTACGCAAAGACTCGAGTGATGTACAAGAGAGGCTTTATTGCTGTGAGATGCTATTCCTCCGGCGGCAGCTGTAGAATAGTATCTCAGTGAAGCTAGCGCATATTTATACACAAGCTCCCAGTGGGCGGAGCTAGCCGGCAGGGGCTTACCGGAGAAACCTGTATTACAGGTACGGCCATACATCCCCCTACTGCAAGTACACATACAGTGGTTGTATCACCACAACTCTCTCACTGTTTTCTGCTGGGTCTGACAGCCAGCACACATACCACTCCCGGAGGAAACTATTCTTCCAACATTCACCAAGCCTTTTCATCAAAAATCCAGCAATATCAGGTAAAAAGAGCTCTTTTCTGTGCCTTTCAGCAGGAGCTGCCCTGTGTGTGACCACTCACTCCATGGTCACAACTGGAAGAACATATTGAATTCTTAAGGACGTGTTACAAGATGTCTTGCTGTAAATATACAGTTTTTGACTACAGACAGTCAAATTTGTCTGTTCAATTTTATTTATTGAGTTTACAAAATATCAGTCAATATCATTAGTGGCATTTCTTTTATGCAAAAGGTATCATCAACATTTGTAATTTATCTTGTCAATAATAATGGATTACTACATTACAATAGATCATACCTGTTGTCACTGCTGTTGTAGTTGTTGGGGAAGTGAACACAGTTGTGACTGCTTCTGTTGAAGTGCTTCCTTTTGAGGTTCCAGAAGATGTCATGTATTCTAATCACAGAAATGTTAATTAACAGCGAAAAACAGAAACATGATAAATTGTGGGCGCGATTCAGCAATCACCTTGCGCCCGGCACGGAACAAGAGTACTGGGTGAATCCCGGGAGATCACCAAATCGTGCTGGGCAAGATCCAGAAATGCTCATTTAAATGACCCATTTAAATGAGTCATTCAAATACCCGGATGCCAGATTCATCCAGCACCCATGAGCAAAAGGCGGAACCTGCGAGAACTCGCCAATGCGCCATTTAGATCTGGTCTACACAAACATGGACCACGCATAATGGCATCTTGGGCACATCTCACCAGGCATTAGAGATCCTGAGTGTTCACGGACACAGGGTGGTATCCTGGAACCCGGGCACCTTGGCACTACCAGCCTGGTATCCTGGCAGTGCCACATGGGCACCTGTAATTGCCACTCTGGCTCTGCCAGGGTGCCTGGGTGGCACTGCTAGTGTGCCATGCTGGTACTGCCAGAAATCTTGGATTTCAGGTTTTATCTGTCAGGGGTCCGGCTAGGAGGGGCTTTGCCAATTGGTGAGGGTAGCTGAGGGGGAGTTGCCAGTATCCTAGAGAGGTTTGGAGGGTGAAGAGGTGTAGAAATCTTAGAGACTGATAAAAGGGGTGGGGTGGAAATGATTGGGGCTGCTATGCAATTTGGCCCATATCTGCGATCTGCTCATCAGTAGGAAATTTCTCTGAGTGTGGCCCTTGTGGGGAGAAACTCCCAGAGGCCAAAGAAAATGGCTAATTTCCGTTGAATAGCGGAGTGCTTCTCGGCACTGCAGCCGCCTAGAAACACCCTGCCTAACACGTCGAAAAGCCGACTTAAACTTTTGTCCGCTGAATCGTGCCCCGTGAGGAATATGCACTAACATCACCGAGTTAAATTCAAGCAGTTCGATTATTGCATTGTTCACTAAAAATTATTATGCAATCTCATAATTTACAGCGGAAGTGAATGAGATTTTTGTATGGTCCCATTGAAGGTGCGTCAATTATAACTGATACATTAATCAAGCTTTTATCGGTTATGGGACTCGACATATCCATTATCATGAAAAATATCATCAAATTTGAATGAAGAAATGATTGTAGGAGTTGTGACAAGAAGCACAAACATCCCTGTGTTTTATTCGCTTCGGTTCATTTGTGAGTTAGAAAAATGTGATTTAAAAATTTCAAATGTGTCCTTGTGTTCAAACTTGATTGTTCTGGAGATGTCCTGAGTTTTGATGGCTGAACGAATATTGTAGCAATGGAAATGTACGGCTATTCGCAAACATTAATTCATGGAAACACCAAAGGACTTTACAATTCCACAAATACTGATTCTGATATTCAATGTGAAACTGGTTTACTGCTTGTTTAAGATATGAGTTCAGTCATGGGAGTGTCCCTTTAAGAAAGGTTTTTGTCTTATCACATGGCTTCAATTATGTCATTAAGTGGGTTGAGCTGGGCTGTGGCTCTGGTGGGTTTTTGGTTTCGCATTCACATTTGGCAGCTTTGGATTCAGACAGAGAAGAGAAGTTTTTTTTTCCGCCTGCCTCTCTATCTTCATTTTACAAGCTTTTCCAGACTGCTTGGTAACTAAAAAGAGATAATTGCTTTCTGGAAGGAATTCAAATCTGCTGTTTGAAAAGGGGAACAAAGTATCAGTAACAACAGTCTGAGACAAGTGAGAATGCAGTGTGCTGGGCCACGCCTTTGTCAAGAGGTTTCTCATTTTACTTAGATTTTCTTACATGAATTGGAACAGTTCAGTGGGAATTCATTGAAGATTATACAAAGATTACTGTAGCTGTGTGGGGTCTTTACCTTCGTAATTGATAAAAATTCTTGCTGTGTGTGTTTATACAAATGTTAACTAAATTCTTCAAATAAAGTTTGTTTTTTTGTGTAAAAGTGCCTAAAAAGTCTATTGAATAACTCCTGAAAGGCAGGCTCGTGTGCTCATCCTAGCCAAATTCAACAAAAATAGGTCAGGTGAACTTCATAATATACTTTGGAGGTTTTGTAACTGTGCCCCATAACAGTTATCAGTTAGAGATTGGACATTGACAATTGGATGGCAATGAAAATACCTGTTGTTTCACTTGCTGATGTTGAAGCTGCAGTACTTAAATCTATGGTTACCATTGTAAATAGTTCAATTGAGGTTAAAGTCAAAGGTGATTTTCCAGTTGATTATAATAAAGTTGTCAGTGAAGTAAAGCAATATTCCAATTAATTACAGCAAAAAGTGCATAAGTTGAGCAAGATAAGTTGAATAACATGAATACAAATCATGGGAGATTATAAAATTTGAAAGTGCTGCGATACTTATTCGGAGACTAACCTGGACTTCCAAGTTAAGGAGTACATATTGGATTCTTAAATATGTTGTTACAAAATATCTTGCTGTAAATAAAGAGTTTTCGCTGACAGGTTGTCCAAATTTGTCTGCTCGATTTTATTTACTCAGTTTACAAAAGATCAGTCAATATCATTGGTTGCATTTCTTTTGTGCAAAAGATATCAACAACATTTGTAATTTAACCTGTCAATAATATTGGATTGCTACATTACAATAGATCATACCTGTTGACATTGCTGTTATAGTTGTTGGGGAAGTGAACACAGTTGTGACTGCTCCTGTTAAAGTACTTCCTCTTGAGGATCCAGAAGATGATGTGTATTCTAATCATAGAAATGTTAATTAACAACGAAAAACAGAAATATGATAAATTGTGGGCACCATTCAACGATCGATCACCTTGGGTCCGGTACGGATCCGGGTGTGTTGGGTAAATCCCCAGAGACCCCAAATCGGGATGTGCAAAATCCTGAAATGCACATTTAAATGAGCCATTTAAATGAGACATTCAAATACTCGGTCGCCAGATTCCCCCGGCGCCTTCGCCAGGTTGCCGTTTAGGTCTGGTCTACACAAATGTGGACCAAGCAAAATGGCACCTTGGGTACATCACACGAGGCATTAGAGACCCTGGGTTGGATTCTCCACCCTGCCACGATACAATTTCTGTTTCACCTGTTCCGTTACGCTGGCCAGTCAATGGGGTTTCCCATTGTAGGGCAGCCTCATGCTGTTGAGGAATACCCCGGGCTGCTGACAAAACGGAGCATCCCGCCAGCGGAGAATCCAAGCCCCTGAGAATTCAAGGACACAATGTGGTACTCTGGAACCCAGGCACCTAGGCACTACCAGCCTGATATCCTGGCAGTGCCACCTGGGCACATGATATAGCCACTCTGACACTGCCAAGGTGCCTGGGTGGCATTGCCAGGGTGCTATGCTGGCAGTGCCAGGGATCCTGGACGCCAGCTTGTATCTGTCAGGGGTCGGGCCTGGAGGGCTTTGCCAATTGGCAAGGGGGTGTAAGGGGGAGTTCCCACTGGCCCAGAGAGGTTGAAGAGGAGGTGTAGAAATCTCTGAGGTTGATAAAAGGGGTGGGGGAAATGATTGGGGCTGCTGTTCAGATTGGCCCAAATCTGCAATCTGCTTACCAGTAGGAAATCTCTCTGAGTGTGGCCTTGGTGAGAAGAAACTCCCAGAGGCCAAAGAAAACATTAAAATTCTGTTGATACCGGAGAGCTTCTCGGCACTGCAGCTGCCGAGGTACAACCTGCCTCACGCACCCAAAGGTGGACTTAAACCTTTGTCCACTGAATGGTGCCCCGTGAAGAATATACAGCAACATCACCGAGTTCAATTCAAGCAGTTCAATGACTGCATTGCTCACTAAAAATGATTGTGCCATGGCATAATTTACAGCAGAAATTAATGAGATTTTTGTATGATGCCATTGAAGGTGCGTCAGTTATAACTGATACATGAATCGAGCTTTTTTTGGTTATGGAACTAGTCATATCCATTATTTGGAAAGATAGGACTGTCACTGCGTGAGCATGTTTATTGATTTTGTTTTGACATCAACTCTTGAATGAAGAAGTGATTGTAGGCATTGTGACAAGAAGCACAAACACCCCTGTATTGTGTTCAGTTCAGTTCATTTTTGAGATTGCAAAATTAGATTTAAATATTTGAAATGTGTCCAAGAATTCAAACATGTTAATGGTTCTAGAGATGTCCTGACTTTTGATGGCTGAACTGATATTGTAGCAATGGAAAGTTAAAGGTATTCGCAGGCATGACATCATGAAAATAGCGAAAGCCTTTACAGTTCCAGAAATATTGATTCTGATAGTCAAGGAGAGATTGGTTCACTGTTTGTTTAATATATGAGTTATCAGTTAGAGGTTAAATATTGACAATTGGATAACATTGAAAATACCTGTTGTTTCACTTGCTGATGTTGAAACTGAAGTTACTGTTGTAAATGATTCTGTTGATATTGAAGTCGAAGGTGATGATCCTATTGATGATAATAGAGTTGTCAGTGAAGTAAAGCAATACTCCAATTAATTACAGCAAAAAGTGCATAATCTGAGCAAGATAGGTTCAATAACATGAATACAAATCATGGGCATTTATAATGTTTAAAAGTGCTGTGATATTTCTTCGGAGACTACCCTGGATCTCCAAGTTAAGGAGTACATATTGTATTCATAAGTACGTTGTTGCAAGATGTTTCGTTATAAATATACAGTTTTTGGTGACGGGGAGTACAAACCTGTCTGCTCAATTTTATTTTTTGAATTTACAATATATCAGTCAATATCATTGGTTGCATATTCAAAAAGTATCACCAACATTTGTCATTCATCCTGTCAGTAATATAGATTGCTACATTACAATAGATCATAGCTGGGGAAGTGAACACAGTTGTGTACTTCCTCTTGAGGTTCCAGAAGATGTCGTATGTTCTAATCATAGAAATGTTATTTAACCGCAAAAACCAGAAATATTTTAAAATATATTTTTACTTTTTTTTATAAATTTAGAGTATCCAATTCATTTTTTCCAATTAATGGGAAATTTAGTGTGGCCAATTCACCTACCCTGCACATCTTTTGGGTTGTGGGGGCGAAACGCACGCAAACAAGGGGAGAATGTGCAAACCCCACATGGACAGTGAGCCAAAGCCGGAATCGAACCTGGGACCTTAGTGCAGTGAGGCAACCGTGCTGACCACTTGTGCCACCATACTGCCCGGAAAATCAGAAATATGATCAATTGTGGGCGCGATTCAGCGATCATCTTGTATCCGGCATGGATCTGGGCGTGCTGGGTGAAAGCCTGGAGAGACCCAAATTGGGCTGGGCAAGATCCAGAAATGCACATTTAAATGAGCCATTTACATGAGTGATTCAAATACCCGGATGTCAGATTCATCCGGCACCTATGAACAAAAGCGCGCTCCCGAGACCTCGCCAGTGTGCCATTTAGGTCTGGTCTACACAAACGTGGAACACGCATAACAGCACCTTGGGTACATCTCACAGGGCATTAGAGACCTTGACACATGGTGGTATCCTGGATCCTGGACACCTTGGCACTACCAGCCTGGTATCCTTGCAGTGCCACCTGGGCACCTGCAATAGCCATGATGACACTGCCAAAGTGCCTGGGTGGCACTGCCAGGGTGCCTGGATGGCACTGTAAGGTGCCATGCTGGCAGTGCTAGGGATACTGGATGCCATGTTACATCTGTCAAGGGTCCTGGAGGGGCTTTGGCAATTGGTGAGGGGCGGTGAGGGGGAATTCCCAGCGTCCAAGAGAAGTTTGGGGGGTGAAGAGAAGGTGTAGATAAGAGGGGTGGGGGGTAGTGATTGGGGCTGCTGTGCAAATTGGCCCAAATCTGCGCTCTGCTAACTAGGAGGAAATCTCTCTCAGTGTGGCCTTGGTGAGGAGAGACTCCCAGAGGCCCATGCAAACAGCAAGATTCCATTTATAGCGGAATGCTTCTCGGCACTGTAGCCGCCGGGAAAAAACATGCCGAACGCATCCAAAGGTGGACTTAAACTTTCGACCGCTGAATTATGCCCCATGAAAAATGAACAGCAACATCACCGAGTTGAATTCAAGCAGTTTAATGACTGCATTGCTCACTAAAAATTATTATACAATCGCATAATTTACTGCGCAAGTGAATGAGATTTTTGTCAGATCATTGAAGGAGCGTCAATTATAACTGATCCACGAATCAAGCTTTTATCGGTTATAGGACTAGACATATCCATTACTAATAATCTTTATTGTCACAAGTAGGCTTACATTATCACTGCAATGAAGTCATTGTGAAAAGCCCCCATTCGCCACATTCCGACGCCTGTTCGGGGACAATGAGGGAGAATTCAGAATGCCCAAATCACCTAACAGTCTTTCGGGACTTGTGAGAAGAAACCGGAGTACCCGGAGGAAACCCACGCAGACAAAGTGCAGACTCCACACAGACAGTCTCTCAATTGAACCTGGGACCTTGGAGCTGTGAAGCAACAGTGCTACCCACTGTACTACCCTGCTGCTCATTAGGAAAGATAGGAATGTCACTCTGTGAGTATCTTTATTGATTTTTTTTTACATCAAATCTTATATGAAATAGTGATTGTAGGTGTTTGACAAGAAGCACAAACAACCCTGTGTTGCATTCACTTCAGTTCATTTGTGAGATAGCAAAATTAGATTTAAAAATTTGAAATGTGTCCAAGAATTCAAACAAGTTGATAGTTCTGGGGATGTCCTGAATTTTAATGGCTGAACTGATATTGTGGCAATGGAAATGTTAGGCTATTCACAGGAATGAAATCATGAAAATAGCAAAGGCCTTTACAACTCCACAAATATTGATTATGGTATTCAAGGTGAGACTGGTTCGCTGCTTGTTTAACATATGAGTTATCACTTAGAGGTTAAATATTGACAATTGGATAGCATTGAAAATACCTGTTGTTTCACGTGTTGATATTGAAGCTGAAGTGCTTAAGTCTGTAGTTACCATTGTAAATGGTTCAGTTGATGGTGAAGTCGATGGTGATGTTCCTGTTGATACCAGAGTTGTCAGTGAAGAAAAGCAATATTCCAATTAATTACAGAAAAAGCACATAAGTTGAGCAAGATAAATTCAATAAATCATGGGAGATTTGAAAATTTGAAAGTGATGGTTCCAAAACGGGCATAAAAGCTACCAAAGAGGCATTTTCAAGACATGGAATACAATTTACTGTCATGACAGACAATGGTCCATGTTTTAACAGCTGCAAGTGGACAGTAATCTCACATAGGTAAGATTTTCAGCATATCACTTCGAGCCCACTGCATCCACAATCTAATGGGGAAGGTGAAAATGGTGTGCACGTAGCGAAGCAATTGCTCAAGAAATCGTTGGATTCAAGAAGCGATCCATTCTTAGCTCTACTCAGCTACATAGCTACACCACCAGCTTGTCACAGCTGAACTGATGAATCGACAGATACGTACTACTTTACCATATTTACCAAGAGCAGATCCTGATCATGACAATGCTCTGCAGAAAATGAAGCAAAATAAGCAACACAGCAGCGTAACTACAACAGTACAGCGTACGATATAGCAACGCTGGAACCAGCAGGTAATGTGCAGGTTGAGATTTCAATTCGGGGATGGTCTTGCATGGCACATGCGATTCATCAAGCAACGCCACATTCACACGTCGTTCTGAAAGACGAAGGTTCTATCCTAGAAAGCAATCGTAGAGCGCTTCTCAAAGTGCAGGCAGCTCAACTTGTATTTTCACATATAGAGCTTGACACAGAGCTACTCAAGACATCTGCTACACCACAACAGTGAGATGTTGTGACACCAGTAAAGACAACAACATCTGATGAACAACTATGATTGAGAAGGTCCACCCACCTCAAAAAAAACTAAACAGACTCAGTTTAAGAAAGTGAGAAATTAATTACTTCTGTACAAAGACAGTGGTCATTCAACCATGCATAAAACAGACAATGTTCATACCTTGTATATATGTTGACACAAGTCTCCAAACATCTTCAAAGGGAGGGGGATGTAACAATATGGGGTGCGATTCTCCGGACTCACGACGGTTCGGAGAATAGCGGGCGTCGGAAATTTTTACGGCGACGCTGTTCCGACGCCCTCCCGCTATTCTCCGAACCCCGCAAAATGTCGGAGTCGCCATTCCCGACAAACGCCTCCTTCCCGCCCCTGACACGACCAGAATCGCCACTGATAGCCCCCCCCGCTATTCACCGGCCCGGATGGGCCGAAGTCCCGACGTCATGGCGCCCTGTTTGCACGTCGTGAAACACACCTGCTTCTTAAATTCGTCAACCAGTCGGCCTGGCTGACGACAGCTTGGAGGAGGTCAGGGCACCACTCTGCGCACCGCTCAGCGCACCGCTCAGCCCACCGCTCAGCGCACCGCTCAGCGCACCGTTCAGCGCACCGCTCGAGTCTGGCCACAACGGGGAAGGCATCCCTGAGAACGGGAGGGGGTCCAGAGCGGGGGGAGTGGGGGCGACGGGGGAGGCAGTGGGGGAGACGGAGGGGGCAGTGGGGGCGACGGGGGAGGCAGTGGGGGGCGACGGAGGGGGGGGGGGGTTGACGGGGGAGGCAGTGGGGGGCGACGGGGGAGGCAGTGGGGGGCGACGGGGGAGGCAGTGGGGGAGACGGAGGGGGGGGGGTTAGGTAGAGAGTGAGCCGTCCAACCCCGTTACAAAATGGCTGCCACCATGCCATGGTGTGCAGGTGACGAGGACACGGCCGCTGGTTCCCCTGTGGCTTCCGGACACAGGCCACTGACGCACCCGTGAGGAGGCCATGGTTTACTGGCCGTTGGATGCAGAAAGTGACCAGAGGTTAGGCTGCCCGCGTGTCAGCAGTGCGACCAGGCCACCGGGACACACAGGTATCCCATGGCAGGCGGCTGCCGAGGTGTCGACTAACCTCCGTCTAACATGTCCCGTTTCTCTGCCCCCCACCACCCTTCTGTAGGTTAGCACAATGTATGGGAACAGAACGGCTATGTTCTGCGCAGTGGTTGGGGCCGCTCTACTGGATTTGGAGATGCAGCAGCATCCACACCCACAACCCGCAGTGGATGCAGGGCCAGCTGTAGCAGCAGAGGGAAGGGCCGAGGAGTTGCCAGTCGTCGAGCAGCATGGGGGGGGAGGAGGAGGAGGAAGAGGAAGAGGAGAGAGTGAGGGTGCAGCCACGGCGCCAGAGGCGATGACCAAAGCCGAGGGTGTACCGTGTCCGGGTCTCTTTCCTAACAATGACGGACATCACCTGCAGGAGGAGACTCCGGCTGAGTAGGCAGACGGTGATACATATCTGCCAACTCCTGTCGCACCTCGCCCCACGTGGAACGGGGGGAGGACACGCGATCCCGGTTGCCATCAAGGTGACGGTCGCTCTGAACTTCTATGCTACCGGCTCCTTCCAGTCTCCGAGCGGGGACGTCTCTGGGATCTCCCAGTCATCAGTGCACAGGTGCATCCGGGATGTGACCGACGCCCTCTATGCCATCGCGGACCGCTACATCACCTTTCCCGAGGACCAAGCAAGTCAAGACTCACGAGCTCGTGGATTTGCCAGTGTGGCCGGGATACCGAGGGTTCAGGGGTCAATCGACTGTGTTCACGTCCCCATGCGCCCGCCTGCAGGGGACAAGGAAGTGTTCACAAACAGAAGGGGGACATACTCCATTAATGTCCAGGTGGTATGCGACCCCCACGTGAGGATCATGAACGTCTGTGCAAGGTTCCCAGGGAGTGTGCATGACTCCTACATACTGGCGCAGTCGTTCATCCCTGCGATGTTTGAGGGACGTCCCCCCCGGCTGAGGGGCTGGTTGCTAGGCGACAGGGGTTATCCGCTGAGGTCTTGGCTGATGACGCCTGTACGGAGGCCTCAGACCAATGCGGAAACACGATACAACGAGGCCCATGCAGCAACCAGGGGTGTGGTGGAGCGCTGCCTTGGCCTCCTGAAGATGAGATTCAGGTGCCTGGACCGCTCCGGAGGAGCCCTGCAGTACCAGGCCGACAGGGTCGCTCGCATTGTAGTGGTCTGCTGTGCGCTGCACAACATCGCGATGCAGAGGGGAGATGACCTGCTGCAGGAGGCGGAGGGAGAAGCTAGTGGCAGTGGTGCCAGCACAGAGGAGGAGGAGGAGGAGGAGGAGCAGGAAGCGAGGGAGGAGGAGGAGGCTGGCGGAGTGGCGGGCGCAGAACGCAGACACGACCCAGGTGCTGTTGATGTCCAGGAGGCGGCACGACGGACCCGGCAAGGACGGCGGGCACGCGACGCCTTGGTGGCAGCACGGTTCACGCATCGCATGTGACGTCCCCGATGAACACCAAACCACCACCTGCATCGCTAGTCATGCAGAGGGTCACCACACAACTGCCACCACCACAACCCCCCCCCCCCTCTCAGTGTACACTGCTCCACTTCGACATCACGCTTATCACTGGGTCCAGACGGTATGGCACAACATTGATGGCTGTGTCAGCGGGTGTGATCAGTGCCATGTGGAATGATGACAGCCCGCTCTGCGAAGAGCTGTGAGCTCAGAATCGTTAGAGAGAGTCTGACCCATGGCAATAGCTGAACCATCCACCTTGGTGGCCGCTGAGTTCGTCACTGACACTCCATCACGTGCCCGCGTGGGCTAGCTGTGGGAGGGGGTAGGGGCAGGGACTGCACACCCGGCACCGAGGTTTCACCACCCGTCAACCCCAGCGACACTCGGACACCATCACGATTCCTGTGGCTGTGGAACAATCACACGGTATTACAAGTAAGGTGGAACAGTGTGTTTAATATTAACAATTATTTACAGGTGCCCTAGCCCCTACAACTAAACTGTGCCCTTCACCCGTGCCAACTTACTCAGTGTCTATCTTAGTTGCCTTACGGGCCCTACCACTACGTCTAAGTGACTCCCCAGATGATACAGCAGGAGTGGAGGAGGATTGCTGCGAATCGCCCCCCTCGATTCGTTTCTCCTTGGCTAAGCGTTTCCTGGGGCGACCCGGCCTTGATGGGCCAGGCTGCTCTGCGGGCGTCTCGGGTGACATTGTGCCACCCTGCTCTGCCTGCTGCCCACCCGATGCACCAGGGATGGGACGGGGGGAGGCCGAGAATTCCGGGACGTCCCTTGATGGCCTTAATGGGACAGACCCCGAAACCTCCTCCTCCCTCGGGGAGCCCGGTGGCCCCCGGGCCTCACTTTGGGACAGAGGTGCGAGCGGGGAGGTGCCCCGTCGCACCACCGACACCTGGCGCTGCCAGTCCTGGAGGCCTGCAACGGTATCCACCAGGATCCGAAGGTTTGCAGAGACGGAGTCCAGGGAGTTAGACATTCCCGGCAGGGACTGTGCGACCTCAACCTGTGTGTGCACGACGCCATCCAGCACATGTGTCAGGCGGTTGATGGTCTCCGCGACTGACTGCTGGGACTGTGCCAGCGACTGCTGGGACTGTGCTATCGACTGCTGGGACTGTGCCATGGCGTGCTGCAACTGGGCCATGACCTGCTGAGACTCGGCCATGGCCCGCAGGGCGCCGGCAATGTCGTTTTGGCTCTGGCACATTGCTGCCTGTGAGAGGGCAACCCTGTCCAGGGCCGAGGATGACGCGTGCACATTAACCCCAACGTCTTGCATAACCTGACCCATTGCCTCCACCGCGGATGCCACCCGTGCGGTGTCGGACTGGGTCTCTGCCATGAGCGGCACCACTCCCTGCTCTTGGACGCGGTTCGACTCCTCTAACAGCGTCTGCAGAGCCAGGAAGGCAGCCCTCCTCCCGTCATTGTTTCCCTGGGTTTCTTGAGGCATCGGCTGTGCGGGTGGGTTGATAAACTCCAGGAACTCAGAAAACGTCTGGGAGCCAGCTGCATCCTGGGCCTGGTCTGTTCTCCGCGAGTCCGTGCCCTCTGTTGCTCCGACCTCCACCTGCTGTACCTGCTCAGCTGTGATGTGCCAACCAGACTGTGCCCCAGGAGACTCATCACTAAATAGGCCCGCCGGGGTGTGTGTCTCTGGGATGATGGATGTGGTGGGAGAAAGCAGTGCCGCAAGCCCGATGCTCTCAATGTTTAGGGCCTCCTCCAGGGTGTGGGGCTGCTCAGCGTCAGGAGGGTTGTCCCTGGCCATTTCTGGTGGTTGTGGACTTCGAACCCTCTGTGCGTCCTGGTCCGCAGATTGGGTTGGGGCGGATGGGGCTGCCCGCTGATCGGGCACCCTCTGTTGTGAGGCCCCGGGTGAGGTGGCGGCAGATTCCTGTCTCCGTCTGGAGGCAGACGGCCCTGGTCGTTCGGCATCACGTCCTAGGGAAGAGAATGAGACGGGTTATTTAGATTTGCTCGGCAGGCCGCTGGACGGTCCCAGTGGGCAGGGTGTGTGAAGGGACAGAGGATGGGGGAGGTGTCCCAGTGGGCAGGGTGTGTGAAGGGACAGAGGATGGGGGAGGTGTCCCAGTGGGCAGGGTGTGTGAAGGGACAGAGGATGGGGGAGGGGTGAGTGTTTGTCAGGGAGGGTTGTCTCACTTGCTGCAGTTCCGCCAACCTCGCATAGCGCGATATCGCGGGTGGCAGACCCCCCAACAAGGTCCAGGGCCCTCTGTTCAAAGGTGCTGAGGGGGTGCAGGTTGGGCGAACCCCCTCCAGTCTTGTGCCGCTCACGGTGGTTGTGAGCGGACTTGGCCTGTTGGGGTGGGAACATAGGTAGATAATTACAAAACGGAAGGTATCAGCAGTCCGTTCAGATACTGGCACAGTTTGGGGGTGTCAAGTTGTCATCAGATGATTGCATCTCTCCTCGGGGCCAGAGCGCTGGGTCTGCGACGACTTTGTGAACCATCCTCAAATAACTCTGCCCCAATCCCTCTCCCCACCCCCCCCCCCTCCCGTGCCGAGGAGGGGGGGGTGCTTAAGTTAAGGGGGAGGGATGGTTGTGACTAGGGGGCACCCTCATGGCACTTACCCTGGCAGCCCTGGTGAGGTCGTGTAGCTTCTTCCTACATTGCTCAGCTGAGCGAGGGGTCTGCCCCACAGCACTGACGGCAGCAGCCACGTCACGCCAGGCCTGGCGTACCGCGCTGGCAGGTTGGCGATGCCCTCTCCGCGGGCGGATGATGCCCCTCCTCTGCTCCACGGCATCGAGCAGTGCCTCGACGTCCGCATCAACAAAGCGAGGAGCAGCTCTCCTCGGCTCCGACATCCTGCCCGACAGATTCTGTGGTCGCCCGCGCCTTTTTACGGCGTCGGGCGGCACCACGTGGGCGTGATCGTGTCGCCGCCGCGTTCCGTCGTCATCACGCACGTAGTTGACGCGGCCGCGTTACTAGCCCATTTCCCGGAAGTGAATCCGTTGGGAAATGAAGCCTTCGCGACCGTCGTAAAACGCTCCCGATTTTTACGACGGTTTTGCGATTTTCCGCGGGTGCGGAGAATCGCGCCCATGGTTCTTGTATGGGAGATGAAGGGTTAACAATTTCATGTACATCTAACCACCAGGTGGTGCTCAAGAGCAATCACAAGATCACATGACAACCCGTGATTCGGGGAGAAGGTGTTTTGGTGTGAGAGATAATAGTCGTGTATTTGAGAGTTCTGTAGATATAGGTATAGCGTAGTTTATTTTAGCAACCTTTGTACTTATGAATACCTTCAAATCTAGTTTAAAGTAGCGTTAATAAATCAGCTTTGCTCATTAACATAGCTTGATGATCTTTGTTGAACACTGCACATCCAAGCCATCCTTACAAAGAAAACAGAGAACATCACACTTGGCACTACCAGTTTGGCATCCTGGCAGTAACACCTGGGCATCTGGCATTGCCACTATGACACTGGCAGGGTGCTAGCAGCACTGTTGGGGTCAGGCAAGGAGGGACCTTGCCAATTGGCGAGGGGGGTGAGGGTGAGTTCCCAGCGGCCCAGAGAAGGCTGCAGCCACCAGGAAACAACCTACCAATGCACCCAAAAGTGTACTTAAACTTTTGTCTGCTGAATTGTGCCCCGTGAAGAATATACAGCAACATCATCGAGTTGAATTCAAGCAGTTCGATGACTGTATTGTTGACTAAAAATGATTATGCAATCTCATAATTTACATCAAAAGTGAATGAGATTCTTGGATGATCCCACTGAAGGAGCATCAATGATACATGAATCAAGCTTATAATAACAAGAATAATCATCTTTATTATTGTCACAAGCAGACTTACATTAACACTGCAATGAAATTACTGTGAAAATCCCCTAGTCGCCACACTCCGGCGCCTGTTCGGGTGCAGTGAGGGAGAATTCAGAATGTCCAATTCACCTAACGGCATGCCTTTCGGGCCTTGTGGGAGGTAGCCAAAGCACCCGGAGGAAACCCACACAGACACTCACAGACAGTGACCCAAGCCGGAATTCGATCCTGGGACCCTAGCGCTGTGAAGCAACAGTGCTAACCACTGTGCTTCCGTGCCGCCAACAACAACCAATTGGTTGATACCGGCTGATGTTGCTGTTGACGATAATAGAGTTGTCAGGAAGCAAAGCAATACTCCAATTAAATGGAGCAAGGTAAGTTCAATAACATGAATAAAAATCATAGGAGATTTTAAAATTTGAAAGTGCGCTGATACTTTTTCGGAGACTACCCTGGATCTCCAAGTTAAGAAGTACATATTGTATTCTTAAGTACATTGTTACAAGATGTTTCGCTGTAAATATAGAGTTTTGACTACAGGGACTACAAACATGTCTCCTCAATTTTATTTATTGAGTTTACAAAATATCAGTGAGTGTCTTTGTTTGCCTTTCCTTTACGCACAAGGTATCACCAACATTTGTAATTTATCCTGTGGATTACAACATTGCCATAGATCATATCCATAGATCATAGGTGTGGAAAGCTGGAGGGTAGGGTGCTGAAAGGGGGAAGGAAATGATCAGGGCTGCTGTGGAAATTGGCACTCGAATCTGCGATCAGCTCACCAATCTGAATGTGAGCTTGGTGGGAGAAACTCCCAGAGGCCAAAGAACCGCCAAACCTTTGTAGAATAGTGGAGTGCTTCTCGGCACTGCAGCTGCCGAGAAACACCCTGCCGAACACACCCAAAAGTGGACTTAAACGTTTGTCCGCTGAATCGTGCCCTTGAACAATAACAGCAACATCACCGAGTTGAATTCAAGCTGTTAATTTACAGCATTGTTCACGAAAAGGTGATTATGGAATTGTATACTTTGCAGCGGAAATGAATGAGATTATTTTATGATCCCACCAAAGGAGCGTCAATTATAACCAGTACGTGAATCAAGCTTTTATTGGTTATGGGACTAGTCATATCCATTATTAGGAAAGATAAGAATGTCACTGCCTGAGCATGTTTATTGATTTTGTTTTGACATCAAGAATAAAGAAGTGATTGTAGACGTTGTGACAAGAAGCACGAACACCCCTATGTTTAATCGCTTCACTTCACCTGTGAAATAGCAAAATGCGATTTAAAAATTTGAAATGTGTCCAAGAATTGAAACTTGTTTATGGTTCTGGTGTTGTCCTGAAGTTTAAGGCTGAACTGTGATTCCACCGTTGCTAAAGATACACACACAACATATCGGTATTCAACTAGAATGATGATTTATTGTCAAATACGTGGAAAGATAGCACACTGATTTATACAGACAAATTTACTTGAATTCCTAGGGCGCTACTCTAAGTTCAACTATCCTGTTTTACGTCCTCCTACCAACTGACTGGTCACTCCAGTCCAGTGATGCATGTCTCTGGCCGGAGCTCATAACTATGATTACATGTACTAATATGCAACTTTATACATCTATACAACTATATACATCTATGTGTGCATGCATATCACCACAAACTGATATTGTAGCAATGGAAATGTAAGGAATGAAATCATGAAAATTGTGAAGGCCTTTACAATTTCACAAATATTGATTATGATATTCAAGGTAAGACTGGTCCATTGCTTGTTTAACATGTGAGTTATCAGTTAGAGGTTAAACATTGATAATTGGATAGCCTTGAAAATACCTGTTGTTTCATTTGTTGACGTTGAATCTGAAGTGCTTAAAGCTATCGTTGTAAATGGTTCAGTTGATGTTGAAGTCAAAGGTGATGTTCCTGTTAATGATATAGAGTTTTCAGTGAAGTAAAGCAATACTCCAATTAATTACACCAAAAAGCACATAACTTGAGCAGATAAGTTCAATATCATGAATACAAATCATGGGAGATTGGAAAATTTTAAAGTGATACTTTTTCGGAGACTACACTGGATCTCTAAGTTAAGGAGCACATGTTGTATTCTTAAGTACCTTGTTACAAGATATTTTGCTGTAAATATAGAGTTTTTGATGACAGGGAGTACAAACGTGTCTGCTCAATTTTATTTATTGAGTTTATAAAATATCAGTCAATATCATTGGTATCACCAACATTTGTAATTTATTCTGTCAATAATATTGGATTGCTACATTACAATAGATCATACCTGTTGGTGCTGCTGTTATAGTTGTTGGGGATGTGAACACAGTTGTGACTGCTTCTGTTGAAGTGCTTCCGCTTGAGGTTCCAGAAGATGTCGTCAAATCTAATCATAGAAATGTTAATTGACAATGAAAAACAGGTTAAATGATAAATTGTGGGTGCGATTCAACAATCACCTTGCCTCTGGCCCAGATCCGGGGATGCTGGGTGAATCCCGGTAGAGCCCCAAATCAGGCATGGGCATTTCATTCTGTGAGATAGGTAAATGAGACTCGACAATGGCTCTGGAGATTGAATTTGATGGTAGGACTGATGCCATAGCAGTGGAAATGTGAGGGTGTTCACAGGTAGGATACCATGAAAACTGAGAAGGCCTTCACAATTTCAAAAAATATTGATTACAATATTCAAGATAAGACTTGTTCACTGTTTGTTCAAAATATGTGTTATTAGATTAGAGATTGAACATTGACAGTTGGACAGTTTTGAAAATACATGTTATTTCACTTGTTGAAGATGAAGTGGTTAAAGATGTGGTTACAGTTGTAGATGGTTCTATTGATGTTGAAGGCAATGAAGATATGGCTGTTGATGACAAAAGAGTTGGCAGGGAAAAAAGGCAATCGTCACGCTAATTGCAGCAAAATAAAGTGATAAGGGTCAGCATTAAATGAAAAGAAAGACCTTACAAAAATGCAAAAAAAAAAGCACAGATCCTACCAAATAGGAAAGATACATGGACTAGCAAAGGGCTACAAAGCAGCTTATACGAGCTATTAAAAGGGATTGTCAAAGGCACTTGCAAAGGACATCAACATCAATAAAAAGTTTTATATTTACATAAAGGGAAAGTGGGTGGAAGGGAGCAATGTTGACCCTATGAAGACTAAAAGTGGGGTTATTGTCAGTAACTCTGGAGAAATGGCAGATATGTTGAACAATACTTCACCTCAGTATTTACAATGGAAAGGGAGGATAGCTTTCTGGAAGTTCTGAGGGCATTAATAATGGATTAGGGACAAGGACTAAATTAAATTAATGTAAGCAAAACATTGATAATGAAGAAATTTATGGAACTAATGAGTGACAAATCCCCAGGGCCTGACGGTTTCCATTCGAGAGTGTTAAAGGAAGGAGGGGAGTACATTGTAGATGCCCTAACTATAATCTATCAGAGCTCTCTTGATTCTGGAGTTGTCCCTCTGGATTCGAAAACTGCTAATGTCACTTTGCTTTTTAATACAGAGGAAAGAGGAGAACCAGTTAATTACAGACCAGTTAACCTAACATCTGCGGTGGGGAAATTGTTGGAGTCTATAAGCAAGGATAGGATAACTGAACACCTTGAAAATTTTCAGTTAATCAGGGAGAGTCAATATAGATTCATTTTTAAAAAAATTTAGAGTACCCAATTCATTTTTTCCAATTAAGGGGCAATTTAGCATGGCCAATTGATGTACTCTGCACATCTTTGGCTTGTGGGGACAAAACCCACGCAAACACGGGGAGAATGTGCAAACTCCACACGGACAGTGACCCAGAGCCAGGATCGAGCCTGGGACGTCGGCGCCGTGAGGCAGCAGGGTTAACCCACTGTGCCACCGTGCTGCCCGTGCCAATATAAATTCATGAAGTAGATCATGTCTGACAAGCCAGATTTGATTTTTTGAAGAGGTGACTAAGGTAGTGGTCAGGGGAATGTCTATGGATGTTGTTAATATGGACTTCCAATATAGGCTGGTAACTAAAGTGCTGCAGCGCCGAGAGATACCTTGCTATACTTGCCCAAAATGGGACTCTGTTTTTTGTGCGTTACATCGTACCCTAAGTGTTACCAACAGGACTGAATTGCATGTGGTTCGCATTCCTTTTGGGGGTGATATTCAGGAAGCGAGCCAGAACATGCAAATATGTCAGCATTTTGCCCACATGAATCTGGAGCAATTTCCAGTCCCACTGGCGTCTGATTCGCTGGGGCAGTAGACGGGCAAAGTCCCGAACCTGCATATACCATCGTAAACAGAGCCTGGGAGGAGGTGGCAAAGGCGGTCAGTGCTGCCAGCCTCACCAAGAGGCCTGGAACCCAGTGCCAAAAAAAGATCAATGACCTCCTTAGGGCAGCTTTTAAAAAAAAATATTTTTATTCTCCTCCTTTTTCACAATTTTTCTCCCGAATTTACACCCAATAACAATCAATAACCAACCACAAATATCTCAAACTCCATAACAGTAACAACGATCCCATCCTCCCACCATGCCCAGACATCAGCCCGCATGTTAACATATGCAAATGACAAAGAAAAAAAAGGAATCAGGGATTACCCATAGACATCTTCAACATACATAGCCCCCCTCCCCCCGCACCCCACCCACCCATCCCCCACCCCCCCCCCAACTAATGTTCGATGTTATCTAGTTCTTGAAAGTGCATAATAAATAGTGCCCATGACTTGTAGAACCCCTCCATACTTCCCCTCAGTTCGAACTTAACCTTCTCAAGGGCCAAGTATTCCAACAGGTCCCCTCGCCACACCAGGGCACAGGGTGGAGAGGCTGCTCTCCAACACATCAGGATCCGTCTTCGGGCGATCAACGAGGCGAAGGCTATGATATCTGCCTCCGCACCCGTTTCCAACCCTGGCTGGTCCGACACCCCGAATATGGCCTCCCAGGGACCCGGGTACAGCTTCCCATGCACCACCTTGGAAATTACCCTAAACACCTCCTTCCAGTACTCCCCAAGCTTTGGACAGGACCAAAACATATGAACGTGATTAGCAGCCCCCCCCCCCCCACCCCCCCCCCCCCCCCCCCCCGCAACGTTCACACACATTTCCTACCCCTTCAAAGAATCGGCTCATCCTTGCCCTCGTGAGATGTGCTCTGTATACCACCTTCAGCTGTATCAGTCCCAACCTCGCACACGAGGTGGAGGCGTTCACTCTCTGGAGCACCTCACACCAGACCCCCTCCTCTATAACTTCTCCCAATTCTTCCTCCCACTTCGCTTTGATCCCCTCCAGTGGTGCCTTATCCTTTTCCAACATAGCTCCGTATACCGCTAACACTGTCCCCTTCTCCAGGCCACTTGCCGCCAGCGCCTCCTCCAACAACGTGGAGGCCGGTTCCTCCGGGAAGCTCTGTATCTCCTTCCTGGCAAAGTCCCGAACCTGCATATACCTAAACACTTCTCCCTGCTCCAGCCCATACTTCGCTTCCAGCTCCCTCAATCCTGCAAATCGACCCCGAAGAAACAAATCTTTTAGAGACTTTATCCCCTTCTCTTCCCATTTCCGAAAGCTTCCGTCCCACCTCCCTGGCTCAAATCTGTGGTTCTCCCGGATCGGCATTTCCCTTGACCCTGTCGCCAACCCGAAGTGTTGGCGAAACTGCCTCCAGATTTTCAATGAAGCTATTACTGAGTATTTCCCCGCACCCATCGGGAGCGGGGCCATTGCTAGTGCCTTCAGCCCCGACCCCCTGCACAAACTCTCCTCCATTCTGACCCACTGGGAATCAACCCCTCTGACCCAGCTCCGCACCTTCTCCACATTCGCCGCCCAGTAGTAGTACATCAGGTTCGGGAGACCCAAACCCCCTGCCTGCCTTCCCCTCTGTAGCAGCACCTTCCTCACTCTGGCCACCTTCCCTCCCCATATAAACGAGGTAATCCTCCCCTGAAAAAAGATTTTGGCAGGAAAATCGGTAGGCATTGAAAAATAAACAGAAACCGCGGCAACACATTAATTTTAACTGCCTGCACCCAACCCGCCAGTGACAGAGGGAGACCGTCCCACCTCGCCAGGTTGGTTTTCACTCTCCCCACCAAACTAGTGATGTTGTATCTGCGAAGCTTTCCCCACTCCCTGGCAACCTGCACCCGCAAATATCTAAAATGAGTCCCTGCCCTAAGGAATGGCAGCCCCACCACCCCTGCCCCCACCCCCGGCTGAGACACCGCAAAATACTCACTCTTGTCCAAGTTCAGCTGGTACCCAGAGAAAGACCCAAATACCTGCAGCAACTCCAATATTCCTCCTATCGACTCACTCGGCTCCGACAGCAGCAAGTCGTTGGCATACAAGGACACCCTATGCTCTATCCCCCCCCACCCCCCCCCACCCCCTCACTATTCCTTTCCATGCTCCCGAACCTCTTAATGCGATGGCCAACGGCTCAATCGCAAGCGCAAACAGCAGGGGGGGACATAGGACATACCTGCCTCGTCCCACGGTGGAGGGAGAAATATCTCGAACTGATATTGCTCGTGCGGACACTCGCCTGCGGCTCCTTATATAATAACTTTACCCAGTTTACAAACCTTGGTCCAATCCCTAACCGTTCCAGCACTGCCATCAGGTACCCCCATTCCACCCGATCAAACGCCTTCTCGGCGTCCAGTGCCACCACCACCTCTGTTTCTTTCCCTTCCGTCAGTGCCATAACGACGTTCAAAACCCTCCTAATATTCAAAAACAGCTGCCTCCCTTTGACGAACCCTGTCTGATCCTCACCTATTATCACCTATCACCCGCCAGTACCTTTGCCAATACCTTTGCGTCCACATTAAGAAGTGAAATGGGCCTATACGACCCACACTCCGTTGGATCCTTATCCTTTTTAAGCAACAGTGAAATTGATGCCTGCCCCAAGGTTTGTGGCAGCACTCCTTTCTCTATCGCCTCTTCAAACATCCCTACCATCAGGAGTGCCAACGTATCCTTACTTTTTTTATAATATTCCACCGGAAACCCATCCGGCCCTGCCACCTTCCCCGACTACATCTTCCCAATCGCGTCTTTTATCTCCTGCTCCAGTATTGCTCCTTCTAATGGAGCCTTGTCTCCCTCCCCTAGCCTCGGGTACTCCAACCCATTTAGAAATTCCAGCACCTCACGGTCTCCCCCGGGTGGCTCTGACCTGTACAACCTCTCATAGAATTCCTCAAAAACCTTGTTAATCAGCTCCGGAGCCACCACCAACTTCCCGGCCCTATCCCTTACCTGAAGAATTTCCCTTGCTGCTGCCTCCCTCCGGAGCTGACCTGCTAAAATACGCCTTGTCTCCATGTTCATAAACTGCACCCCTCGCTCGCCTCAGTTGGCGCACCGCCTTCCTGGTGGGTAGTCGGTCGAAGCTCGCCTGTAGTTCCTTCCTCTTTTCCAGCATCTCTGGGTCCCCATCCTCCGCACAACTCCTATCTGCTTCCAACATCTCATCTATTAGCCTCTGCCGCTCCAACCTCTCCTCTTTGTCCATCCTGGCCTTAAACAAAATTACCTCACCCCTCACTACCGCCTTTAGAGCCTCCCAGATGACTGCCATTGACACCTCACCCATACAGTTGAATCTTATATATTCCTTAATTACCTTTTCAATTTTTTCACAGAATACTTGGTTCCGCAAAAGCCCCACATCCAGTTTCCACCCCGGCCTCTGCACTACCCCCTTCTCCAGCACCATATCCACCCAATGAGGTGTGTGATCTGACACAGCAATTGCAGAATATTCCGACCCCTTGACTCCAGCCAGCAAAGCCTTTCTCACCACAAAAAAGTCAATCCGTGAGTATACCCTATGGACTGCTGAGAAAAATGAGTACTCCCGTTCCCCTGGGTGCAGGAATCTCCAAGGGTCCACCCCTTCCATTTCCACCATTAGCCCAGCTAGCGCCTTTGCCCCCTCCACCCCCCCCCCCCCCCGATGGGACCAGCGAGCGCGGCCGTGATCTGTCCAAACTTGGCTCCTGCACCAGGTTCCAGTCCCCCCCCCCCCCAACAATCAGCTCGTGTGTGTCCAAGTCAGGAATGGCTCCAAACACCTTCCTCGCAAATCCCGCATCGTCCCAGTTGGGACCGTATACACTTACCAGCGCCACTAATCTCCCGTCCAGCACCCCGGCCACAATCACATATCTACCCCCTGATCTGCCACTACCTTCTCCATCTGGAAGCGTACCCTTTTGCTAACCAACACTGCTACCCCTCGAGCCCTTCCATCAAATCCAGAGTGAAACACTTGGCTAGCCCAACCCTTTTTAAGTCTCACCTGGTCCTTCACCCTCAAGTGAGTCTCCTGCAGCATTGCCACATCGGCTTTCAGACTTTTAAGATGCGCAAGCACCCTTGACCTATTGACCGGACCTCCTAGCCCTCTCACGTTCCACGTAACTATCCTTACTGGGGGTCTCTCACCCCCCCCTCCCCACCTTTCTTATCCACCATCAACATACAGCCGACCCTGCCCCAAAAGCCTGACCCGTCCCTGTCAATTGTTAACATCGAACCCCTTCCCCCCCCTCCTGAAACAACATCCCCCAGCATCCAAGCCTTCCCCCCCCCCCCCCCCCCCCTCGCCTCTCGCTCGCCTCGTAGGCCCATTGCCGCCTGCTATCCAGGCTCCAATGTCCACAGCCCTCCACTCCTCTCACCTCCGTTCACTAGCTGACTTTAGCTAGCTAGCTAGTGCGGGTGGCTCCACCCCCGCCAAGACATATCATCCCCTTCCACCCAGTCCCAGAGAAAAAAAAACAAACCCAACAATCCAAACCATACAATTCACTAACATAACATTTAACTGTCGCAACACAGAGCGCCCATCAACCCACCATTAACTTAAACTCTTTAACAATACAAAGAGAAGTCAATTACAATACAAATCCGTAAAAAGAAAGTTATAACAGTTATACATTTTCCGGCTGTTCAAACACAGTCCACAGTCTCTCTTCCAGCTCCGCTCTTCATGTCTGTCCCAAGCCTTCTGCCTTCACGAACGCCTCAGCCGCATCCACTGTCTCAAGATAAAAGTCTTTGCCGTTATATGTTACCCTCAACCTCGCTGGGTACACCATACCAAATCGCACCCCCTTCTTGTACAACATCGCCTTCACTCGCCCAAACACCGCTCGTCTCTTTGCCAATTCCACCGTCAGGTCCTGGTAGATCCGGACCGTAGTACCATCCCATAGTACCTCCCGATTCTGCTTCACCCAGTTTAACACCTTCTCCTTCATGCAAAACTTATGGAAGCAGATAATTACTGCCCTTGGCGGCTCGTTCACTTTGGGCTTCGGCCTTAATGACCAATGGGCTCGATCCAGCTCGTACTGGGAGGGGTTCTCACCCTCCCCCATCAGCTCCGCCAACTTCTTAGCGAAGGATTGTGTTGGCCTTGGGCCCTCTGTCCCTTCGGGCAAGGCCACAATTCTCAAATTATGCCGCCTTGAACGGTTTTCCAAGTCTTCCAGCTTTGCTCGGAGACCTCTATTAATCTCCACAGCCCTCCGCAACTCATCTCCCATCGAGGTGACCTGGTCACTGTGTCATGACACGGCTTCCTCCACTTCTTTCATCTTCTCGCCGTGCTCTCTCACCTCGGCCAATGCCTTTGCCACCGCCACCTTCATCGGGGCGATTATCGGGGCAATTGCCTCCTCCACCAGTAACTTCAATACGGCTGCTGTCTCATTTTTCCAGGCCACCATGTGCCTCGCAAACTGTTTTTCCAGCTCCACCGCCATCACCTCGGTTATTTTCTCCACCATAAATAGTGCGGCCCCGCTTTGCAGTTCGGCTTCCGCCATCCTATCACCACTTTTATTCGTCATCCCCTTCAGTGGCGACCCCCGTTTCCTCCTTTCTTCGCGCTGCTTTTCGCATCCTTTAGCAGCTTATTGTTTTTCATTTTCTTTCTCTTCTCCTCTCTCTCCCTCCACCCTTCTGTCCTTCATCAATCTGAATTATTCTTTTTTTTTTAAAGAAAAAGGGGAGGAAAAAAAAACTTCACCAAACTTCTTTAAATTTCTTTAAATCTTCCAGCTCTCTTCCTTTCCCCTCTGTACTCATCCAAAACTCCCCTGGGACCAGGTTCCAGCCTTCTTTCTTCCTCCTAGGAGGGAGCTATCCGTTGTGGGACACCGCACTTACATGGTGCCCTGGACTTGGGCCTGCCTCCTCGTAGCTCCGCCCCCGCTGCTCTGGTCCCACGCGGGGTTCTTCACCGGTTTTTAAACCGGCCCCACTGGCTGCTCGCGACGGCCCCAAAGGCCGACAGTAGTCGGGGGGTTGCGTTGAAACTCTGGGGTTTCCCCGAAATCGCCGCAACTCACGGCCACTGGCGGGAGCTCTTCGCGCTGCGGCCGCCCTGCGCCTCCTTAGGGCATCTTGGGTGAGTGTGGTGACCCTGGAATCACCCCTGTTGCTCAATCCTCACATCACCCCCCACTCCCCTGCGGTAATCCAAAACTCACCTCCCCTTACTTCTCAGTCTTCACCAACACTTGTACTTTCCATTTTGGCCAGGTGCCTTGCACATGCATGCCACCAGCTGCAGATCTCCTGTGGAACTCGCCTCCATATGTCTCACCACATTGTTTATGTGTCCCCTCGAACAAGACGGCCCATAATTGCAGGAAGCGGAAAAATATCGCCGGGAGCATCCTCATACCTCATAGAGTCCAAACCCCTGTGTAGCTGAGGGCGATAGAACTAATGGGCAGATGAGAGGGGTGTCTCAAATGTGGTCAGTATGCAGCAACTGAGTGAGCCCCCAAGTAAGATAATATTCCAGCAGCAAGCGTGTCACCCCTCTCCCACTGACTACTCATTCCTAAAACCTCACCGAGTCTCTTGTCTTTTATCTTGCAGGACCACCATCTGACGATGCTGGGCAATCTGTGCTACCTTGCCCCAGCCAGATCCCCAGCACACCCTGGAGCACCAGTCCAGGGAAGAAACCGACGTTTAGTCACTGCTGTCACCTGCACCATACACCATCGCAGAGACTTTCAGCTCAGTGGGACATTTTAGTGAATAGGCTCCTTGGTTGCCTTCTGGTGCACACTTCACACATGCTGTTGCACATCAGGTGGAGGAAGGGACTCCAGAAAGTGTGGACAGTCGGAGGGCTGGCGGGTCCCAGGCAACAGCTAGAGTCCGGACAGTTATTGCTCGTTTAGAAACTCTGATCCCATTGCTGGTAGAGATGAGACACAGAGCCAAGATTTACCAGAAAGGGCGTCTGCACCTTTCCAGCACCTACAGGTGCAGCTGGAGGAGTCCAACCACCACAGGCGATGGCACCGAAAATGTGTGCTTCCCAGCCCAGCACTGAGTTGGTGGCACCCACGGTAGAAGGCCTAGGACAACACTTAGAATCATGGGTCAAAACATCAAAGGCCTGGGGCACACTGTGTGTTTGATGGCTTAGGCGCTTGATAGGGGAGTCCAGTCATAGGCAGAAATGTCCCAGGTCCACATCAATATTGCTGTAATACTCCAGAACTTGGCCCAGTCACAAAGAGTCATGGCTGAGGGCATCAAGAGCATTGGTCAGGCATTGACTGACCTTGGCCAGTCATGGAGGGACATGGCAGATGTGCAGAGGGACAGAGTACAGTGCCAGAGTGACATGGCTGAGGCAGTGAGTGACATGTGATACAACACCCTTGGCGAGTGCACAGTCAATTCCAGCCCCACGGACCCCGGAGTCCCAACGGAAGTGAATGAACCAGTAATTTGTATTTTCCGAAATAGACGAAAAGATGAACATATAACAAAATAACAGGATAATGGTCTACTAGACTACCTAACCCCAAGACCCCCATCCCACCCTCCACCAGGACACACACAAAACAGACAACAGTAATGGTTGGCGAGGAATAAAAAAGCAGAGATTAAAGGGATAGGTCTGAGATGAGTCTTCACTACTGTGGTTACAGCCTCAGGAAAATAGATTTACTCGAGAGGTTCAGGTTGGTGCAATTCTGTCCTTCGACCACAGGATGGCTTTTCACTTAAGAATTCCAGGGGCGATTCTGCTAGTTCCAGGGTGTTCAGAGCAGTGCATTTCTTGTTACCGGCCACCAGATGGTGCTGAACAGATGTTCAGGTCGGTGCCCTTCTGCCTTTCTACCACCTAAGGGAGCATTTACCTCCCGATGAGAACAATACAGCTTTGATCCTGGAATTCCGCAGTTTTGACTGCCCTGATTCCTTTACAAGAATCTGGCGGTTTTATCATAAATGGTCCCACCTTTAGCTTCAGTTCTTCAGATCTTCCTAGCCCCTGACACACAATTCGAAGGATACTGACCTTTGGAAAAACTTGCACTTTCACACTCAAGGGCTGGATTCACTGTTTGCAATGCTAAAATCGCGAAACGCAATTTGGCAGAGAATAGGTTCTGACGCCAAAATCACAGCAGGCGCCGATTTGACGCCAAATCGCGATTCTCCGTCACCCCAACAGTGGCATCAATGCATACCGAAACGAATGTTCGGTAGACACCATTTGCATTTCATTAGCAGACCCGACCCGGTATTCTCCAGAGCCTCAACAATTCTCCTCCGATGGGGCGAGTTCCTGATGCCATGGTTCACTTGTGCTTTTGAAAACTGTAAAACCGGCATGGTGCCTAATGAGGGAAAGAGAGGGAGGAGGTAGGATACAGAGAGGAGGAAGCTGCCGCAATGGAGGGTGCAGCAGCTAAGTGGGCAGGATCAGAGCATCCCGCAGAGGGACAGTTGGCAGCCACCCAATTTGGAGAGCTGGCTGCCCAACAGGCCGTGGAAGAGGAGGTGCCAGGGAGGTGCCGTATGAGGCCTCGTGTATACCAGCGGTGCCTGTCATTCGAGGACCTATCGGACTGGGGATCCCATTGAATGCTTTGGCTGAACAGAGAGATAGTGCAACACATCTACCAGATGATGGCACACCTGGCACCACGGGGAACCCGCTCCTGGTGGCTGTCAAGGTGACGATTGCCCTGAACTTCAACGCCACGGGATCCTGGCAGGCGCTGAGTGGAGACCTGTCTAGGATCTCACAGACCTCAGTGAACAGATGCATCTGTGCCATCACAGAGGCCCTATATGCCAGGTGGCTGAATACATAGAGCATAGAACATTACAGTGCAGTACAGGCCCTTCGGCCCTCGATGTTGCGCCGACCTGTGAAACCAATCTAAAGCCTATCTACACTATTCCATTATCATCCATATTTTTATTCAATTACCTTTTGAATGCCCTTAATGTTGGCGAGTTCACGACTGTTGCAGGCAGGGCATTCCACGCCCCTACTACTCTCTGAGTAAAGAACCAACCTCTGACATCTGTCCTATATCTATCTCCCCTCAATTTAAAGCTATGTCCCCTCGTGCTAGACATCACCATCCAAGGAAAAAGGCTTTCACTGTCCACCCTATCTAATCCTCTGATCATCTTGTATGCCTCACTTAAGTCACCTCTTAACCTTCTTCTCTCTAACAAAAACAGCCTTACGTTGCTCAGCCTTTCCTCATAAGATCTTCCCTCCTTACCAGGCAACATCCTGGTAAATCTCCTCTGCACCCTTTCCAATGCTTCCACATCCTTCCAATAATGCGGCGACCATAACTGCACGCAATACTCCAAATGCGGCCACACCAGAGTTTTGTACAACTGCAACATGACCTCATGGCTCCCAAACTCAATCCCTCTACCAATAAAAGCTAACACACCATACGCCTTCTTAACAACCCTCTCAACCTGGGTGGCAACTTTCAGGGATCTATGTGCATGGACACCGTGATCTCTCTGCTCATGCACACTACCAAGAATCTTATCATTAGCCCAGTACTCTGTATTCCTGTTATTCCTTCCAAAATGAATCACCTCACACTTTTCTGCATTAAACTCCATTTGCCACCTCTCAGCCCATCTCTGCAGCTTATCTATGTCTCTCTGTAACCTGCAACATCCTTCCGCACTGTCCACAACTCCATTGACTTTAGTCTCATCTGCAAATTTACTCACCCATCCTTCTACACCCTTCTCTAGGTCATTTTTAAAAATGACAAACAGCAGTGGCCCCAAAACAGATCCTTGTGGTACACCACTAGTAACTGACCTCCAGGCTGAATATTTTCCATCAACCACCACTCTTTGTCTTCTTCCAGCTAGCCAATTTCTGATCCAAACTGCTAAATCACCCTGAATCCCATGCCTCCGTATTTTCTGCAATAGCCGTGGGGAACCTTATCAAACGCTTTACTGAAATCCATATACACCACATCAACTGCTTTACCCTCGTCCACCTGTTTGGTCACCTTCTCAAAGATCTCAATAAGGTTTGTGAGGCACGACCTACCCTTCACAAAACCGTGCTAACTATCTTTAATCAAATTATTCCTTTCCAGATGATTATGCATCCTATCTCTTATAAACCTTTCCAAGACTTTGCCCACAACAGAAGTAAGGCTCACTGGTCTATAGTTACCGGGATTGTCTCTACTCCCCTTCTTGAACAAGGGGACAACATTTGCTATCCTCCAGTCTTCTGGCACTATTCCTGTAAACAATGATGACATAAAGATCAAAGCCAAAGCTCAGCAATCTCCTCCATAGCTTCCCAGAGAATCCTATGATAAATCCCATCCGGCCCAGGGGACTTAACTATTTTCACACTTTCCAGAATTGCTAAAACCTCTTCCTTATGAACCTCAAGCCCGTCTAGTCTAGTAGCCTGTATCTCAGTATTCTCGTCAACAACATTGTCTTTTTCCTGTATGAATACTGACTAAAAATATTCATTTAGCACCTCTCCTATCTCCTCGGACTCCATCCTGGCACACTTGACGATTCCTGACATGCTTGAGGCGCACCCCCACCCCCCCCCCCCCCCCAACCCGGTTGGAGGCGTTGGCTCCTGGGCAACAGGGGTTATCCACTACGCTCGTGGCTGACTGACGTGGAATCTTGCTGCAACCAGGAACATAATCGAGTGGTGCTACGGCCTCCTGATGATGCAGTTTAGGTGACAGGACCACTCTCCAGTATGATGATGAGACGGTCGCCCGCGTCGTGGCGGCCGGCTGTGCCCTCCACAACATCTAGCAGCAGAGGTGCGATGTGCTGGAGGAGGAACTCCAGGCCTCATCCGATAAGGCGGATGCGGAGGAGGGCAAGGATTGGCGGGTCATGGGACCTAGGCAGGCACGGGCGGCCGCACCAATGTGTGCGTCAGGGACAACATGTATGGGATGCCCTAATTGCCTCCAATGCTTGGGGGGGGGGGGGGGGCGTGGTTGGAGGGGGAGACTGGCCGGGTGCACAGACAGCGTATCCCCGCCCCCACCCCCAGCCAGCCCTCCGCGTGCAACTCCCTCCGTGATACATACCTGTCACATGGGTGGGGACCCTGGGTTGCCAGTAACAGCGGGCCTGGTCCATTGGATGGAGATTGATGACAACTCCCTCTGCAATGAGATCTGGTGCTCTGCATCATTTGACAATGCCTGACTCCTGCTCACGGTACCACTTTCCACTGTCCAACTGGGTGATCCCTGCCAGCTGGCCATTCCATCAAACAAAGAACAAAGAACAATACAGCGCAGGAACAAGCCCTTCAGCTCTGTATCGGTCAGGATACCAACCTTTGCCAAAACCCTCAGCACTTCCTTGTGCCGTATCCCTCTATACCCATCCTATCCATGTGTTTGTTAAGATGCCTTTTGAACACCGTTAATGTAGCTGCTTCCACACCTTCCTTGGCAACGCGTTCCAGGAACTCACCACCCTCTGCTTAAAAAGCCTGCCTCGCACATCTCCTCTAAACTTTGCCCCACGAACTTTGAACCTATGCCCCCTGGTGACTGACCCTCCACCCTAAAGAGTAAGGGTGGTAAAGAGTGCCTGCCCATCCACTATATCCATGCCCCTCATAATCTTGTAGACCTCTATCACCAACATCTACAGATGCACCATCGAAAGAATTTTTTCTGGTTGTATCACAGCTTGGTAAGGATCTGCTCTGCCCAAGACCACAGGAAATTACAAAAGGTCATGAATGTAAGACCATAAGACCATAAGACATAGGAGCGGAAGTAAGGCCTTTCGGCCCATCGAGTCCACTCCACCATTCAATCATGGTTGATTTCAACTCCATTTACCCGCTCGGGGGTCGCGTAACTATTTGTAGCTCAATCCATCACGCAAACCAGCCTCCCATCCATTGACTCTATCTATTTGGTACTGAAAAAAAAGGGCAGCACGGTAGTATTGTGGATAGCACAATTGCTTCACAGCTCCAGGGTCCCAGGTTCGTTTCCGGTTTGGGTCACTGTCTGTGCGGAGTCTGCACATCCTCCCCGTGTGTGCGTGGGTTTCCTCCGGGTGCTCCGGTTTCTTCCCACAGTCCAAAGATGTGCAGGTTAGGTGGATTGGCCATAATAAATTGCCCTTAGTGTCCAAAATTGTCCTTGGTATTGGGTGGGGTTACTGTGTTATGGGGATAGGGTGGAGGTGTTGACCTTGGGTAGGATGCTCTTTCCAGGAGCCGGTGCAGACTTGATGGGCCGAATGGCCTCCTTCTGCACTGTAAATTCTATGATATCTATGATAATTCCCACTGCGTCGGAAAGGCAGCCAGCATAATTAAGGGCCCCACGCACCCCGGACATACTCTCTTCCACTTTCTTCCGTCAGGAAAAAGATACCAAAGTTTGAGGTCACGTACCAACCGACTCAAGAACAGCTTCTTCCCTACTGCCATCAAACTTTTGAATGGACCTACCTTGTAATAAATTGATCTTGTCTCTACACCTTGCTATAACTGAAACAGTATATTCTGCAGTCTCTCCTTCTTTCCCTGTGTATGGTATGCATTATTTGTACAGCATGCAAGAAACAATACTTTTCACTGTATACTAATACATGTGACAATATTAAATCTAATCAAAATCAAATAAGGTCACCCCTCAACTCCGTCTTTCTAATGAAAATAGCTTGTACCTGGATGAATGAGACACAGTCAAAGTACATCCCACTATTCCAGGGAACAAGGCAAGTGTGTTCCACGTAACCCTTCTTGTTCGCATTGTCAATTTTGCCCTTGGCGATTGTGCTGAGGGGTTCAAGCTTATAGAGGGGGATACTGAGGGGTGAGTTGGAGCATTGGGTGTGTCTGTATGGAGTTTATTTACTGCTCTATATTACTGACCCGGGCTCATTTATGAAGGGCATAATGGTGTTGCTAGGGAAATTAGGGGCATTTTCGGGGTCTAAATTGAATTTAAGGAAGAGTGAGTATTTTGCCGTGTCTCCTTCAGGTGGATGGGCGGGAGTGGAAGGGTTGCCATTTAGGGTGGCGACAACTCACTTTAGGTACTTGGGGGCTCAGGTAACACGGGACTGGGCGCGACTCTGTAAGCTAAATTTCACGAGCCTGGTAGGGAAGGTGAAGGCGGATTTGGGAAGGTAGGATAGTCTCCCTTTGTCGTTGGCTGACCGGGTGCAGGCAGTAAAAATTAATATTTTGCCACAGTTGCTGTTTTTGTTTCAGTGACTACCGGTCATTTTGCCAAAGGCAATTGTTTCGAGTAGTAGATAGACTGGTCTCGTCGTTTGTGTGGACAGGGAAGGTGGCGAGGATTAGGAAGACGGTGCTCCAAAGTGGGTGGCAGTCAGGAGGTTTTCTCTTTTGCGCTATTAGTGGTCGACAAAAGCGGAGAAAGTGTGGGGCTGCAGGAAGGAGTTGGAAGCTGTGTGGATGGGGACGAGGTACTGTAAGGGGTCGGGGCTGCAGACGCTAGCAATGGCGCCGCTGCCACTGGCCCCAGGGAACTATTCCAGGAATCCGGTAGTGGTAGCCACGCTGATGGCTACTCCTATGGCTCACATCACTTATTGTATAATCATCTCTAGCTCATTGGTGAACTTGTGTAAAATTTATGTTGAGCAATGTATATTTTACCTGAACGTTTGTTATTTAAAAAATATTTTATTGGAGGCATTTTCAAATATATACATAACAAAGAAGAAAACACTGCTGACATGGTGCTAAAGAAGGTGTTTCAGAATTTCCTCAGTTTCAGACACAACTAAAACATGCATACGTGATTGGCCGGCTCCCTCCTGCATCTGTCATTTGTGACCAATCATGGACACATGTTGCGGTCATGCCTGAAACTGCGGAAATTCTGGAACACCTTCTTTAGCACCATTTGATTTGATTTAGATTTCTTGTCACGTGCTGGTAAGTTAGTGGCAAGGAGGGTGGAAGGATGTGTTCCAGGGGTGGTCGCAGAGGAACAAACCGGTTTTGTGAAGGGTAGGCAACTTTCCAGTAACATCAGGCGGTTACTAAATGTGATCATGGCCCCGTCGAAGGGACGGATACTGAAGGTAGTGGTCTCTATGGATGTGGAGAAGGCTTTTGAATGGGTGGAATGGTGTTAGCTGTTCGACGTTCTGGTCAGATGTTTGTGGTGTAGTGGGTCTGCTGTATGTGGCCCTGTTGCGAGTGTATGGACAAACAAGATGGGTTCACGAAGCTTGGGGTTGCATAAAGGATCGAGGCAGGGGTGTCCGCTGTCACCGTTGTTGTTTACGCTGGTGATAGAGCCCTTGGTGATGACCCTTAAGGGATTGGCAAAGTGGCAGAGGATTACAAGGGGGGAGTAGGGAACACCAGGTGTCACTGTACGGAGGTAACCTGCTGTTTTTCGTCTCAGACCTGCTGGAGGCTATGGGGATAATTATGGGCTTATAGATCATACAGTGCAGAAAGAGGCCATTCGACCCACTTAAACCCTCATTTCCACTCTATCCCTCTAACTCAATACTGAGGGGATCGGTGGAGGGCTTTGAGACACAGTGGGGACTGTTCATGACCATGTTTGTGGGGTTGTTCGTTGTGGGAGGTAGAGGAGGGAGGCGATGGGGCGGGAGGGGGGGCGGTGAGAAGGAGGTGAAAAGGGAGAAAACTTGTACAAACTGTAAACCATGAGATGTGAAGAATGTTCTCCGATTTATTTATGTTTTTCTATTTTTGAATACATTTGGAATAAAAATCCATGTAAAAAAAATAGAAAGGCAGATTATTATTTGAATGTGTATAAATTGGGAGAGGTGTATACTCAGTGAGACTTTGGTGTCCTCGTGCATCAGTCACTGAAAGTAAGCATGCAGGTACAACAGGCAGTAAAGAAGGCAAATAATATATTGACCTTCATAGCGACAGGGTTTTGAGTGTCGGAATAGAGATGTTTTACTGCAATTATAAGGGCATTGGTGAGGCCACATTTGAAGTACTGTGTGCAGTTTTATTGTCCGTATCTGAGGTTGGATTTTCTTTCTATGGAGGAGTGCAGCAAAGGTTTACCAGGCTGATTCCTGGGATGGTGAGACTGTCCTATGAGGAGAGACTAATCAGTTAGGATTATATTCACTGGAGTTTAGAAGAGTGAGAGGCACTCTCATAGAAACTTATGAATTCTCACAGGATTGGAGAGGGTAGATTCAGAAAGAATGATCCCGATGGTGAGGGACTCCAGAACTATGGGTCATAGTTTGAGGATGTGGTAGTATGGCTAGAGAGATCATATTACCAAAGAACCAAGCTGCCATTCATACAGCAGCCTCGCTGCCCATTGGCCCAGGCAAGTCATGTGCCTCTCTGCCAATTGGTTGTGGCTGGTCATGTGACTCCCCGCCGATTGGCTGAGAGGTTGGTAGCTCCACCTACAAGACAGCGTATAAGAGCTCGTGCTGGCTGGCAGTCGGCCTTTCACTGTACGACCACAGCCGGGTTCACATCTAGCGTATTAAAGCCTGTTGTTTGGAACTTCACTACGACTTGAGTCCAATTGATGGTGCATCAGAGGATAAGGGATAAATCTTTGAGGACCGAGGTGAGAGAAATTTCTTCACCCAGTGTAGTGAACCTGTGAAATTCTCAGTCACAGAAAGTAGTTGAGGCCAAAACCTTGTGTGATTTCAAGAAGAATTAGATACAGCTCTTGGGGCTAAAGGGATCAGGCTGTGTATGGGGGGGGGGGGGGGGCGGTGGGGCGGTGGGGGGGGGGGGGGGGGGAATCAGGGTATTGAATTTGATGATCAACCATGATCAGAATGAATGTCAGAGCTGGCTCAGAGGACCGAATGGCCCACTGCTGCTTCTATGTTTTGCTGTATGTAACACATTGGTCTTCTAAGAAATCCCCAGCGTTGTCTATCCTTTCTACAGTATTTTACTAACACCTGTCTGATGTGTTCTGTTGTCTTGTCCTTGCAATAATTCATACATGCTGATGGCTTACTTTGAATGATGTCTTATTAGTTAACATGGGGAAGAATAACATACAGAATGCTATACAGACTAGGTTGCTCTGGAACTACCCAACTGTTCTGTGTACGCCATACTAACAACTCCGGATAGCCGGATGTCATATGATTGATGTTAGCTGCCACCTGCTGGTGGAAGATCACATTGCTGAGTGTCAGCAATATTATTCACAGGCACATCACCACACTGTCTTTTTACCTCCTTCCTGCTCTCCTAAAACCTGAAACATTCCTTCTTGGTACTTTTTTTGTATATCTTTCAAGTTAGTACACAACATTCACTGCTCACAATGCAGTCTGCTCCAAATTAGGAAGACGAATGCAGCATGGGTGACTACTTGGTTGAAAACTGCCATTCAAGATGCAGGAAGAAAATGCTGGAAAATCTCAGCAAGTCAGGCAGATGCTGTTGAGATTTTCCAGCATTTTCTCTTTCGTTTTGGATTCCAGCATCCGCAATAATTTGTTTTTATTCAAGATGCAGGTGTGATTGAGTTACCGATTACCAGCCATTTTAATTCTCCAACCCACATCTACTCTGACCTTTCTGCTGTTAACCTCCGACACTTATTCCTGTGGAATTCCCTGCAAGCTTGAGGAATAGCATCACATTTTTCAATTAGGCACTTTACAACATTCTGGACTCAACACTGCACTCCACAATTTCAGATCATGACCACTGCTTGTTTTTTTTAGTGGACAATAGCTATTGGTGCTATTCCGTTTTATCCCCATTCACATCTCCCCGGATCCTTTTTCTTTTCTTTCATATTGTCCCATTACCATCTCCTTTTACCCTGCACCATCATCGCTCTTTAATTACCTTCCCCCGTCCTCCCTATTACATACACATCTTTCCTTTTTTATATACACACACACACCCTCTTTCCTGCCTCTCTGCTTACTGTTGCTCCATTTTCCAGGTTTGATTTTTTTCAATCCTGGAGCTGACACATTAGCGCGGTTCCCCTCTCCACTGACGCTGTCAGACCTGCTGAGAATTTGTAGCATTTTCTGGCGCCATTTCCGATATTCGGTGTCGGGAGCATGTTTGCTTCTGAACAGCGCTCGGTTGAATGTGATTGGACACTTGATTGTGGCTCGGAATTGATCCTTCACACTCTCAGGTGCGAAGAGATAATAAAAAATAGAATAAATCAAAGTTGATCCCATCACAAACTAATCGCCAAAGATTGCAGTAGTAAATAACTGGACAGAAATAATTTCACCAAGAACTTCAAAACCACCTCACGTCCGTTCACCTTCACTGCGTGTATTCAATACAGGCTTTCGAGATATGCAAAAATTACCCAAACCACTGCAGACTGGTGAGAAATCTCAAAATGAGGAATTCTGACTGTTCAATGAATGATTAAAATTATTTATCACAAATGAAAAGCGATCTGGCTGGTTAAACATTCCCGAGCAATGTTCAGTACACTTCTAAGAAGCGTTGTTCCGAAAACCGAAGACATAACGATATTTTTACAGTTTCCAATAGTTAATTCTTACCCATTTTACAGAGACCTGCTCTGCATGGCCTCTGAGCCATCGCAAATAACAGAATGAAGTAAAGCCACATCTTGTACCCAGCCTCCGTACACTTCTGTCTTCGCAAACGCTCTTTCTGTAGAAAGACTAAACAGTATCGCTTGAAACGAGATAACAGGTGTCAGAGTTATGCTAGAGCTGAAACTTTTTTCCTGGTTGTCATTTATATATTTTTGTTTTGAGGTGGAGTTACAACATTCTTTCTGTCTCCTATTGTTTACACCTTTTACCTTTCTGTCATTTATGTGCGTGTCTATGTTAAACCGGTTTTATTTAGTTTATCTGCAGGTGCGTTACCCTTCCCTTATGCTAACACCCTTTCACCCCTTAAGTATTTACAGTTGACTGACGGAATCACAAAATGCGATTGGGTGGATAACTGGTTTTGACGGCAAAAAGGCGGCTGGCGCCGGTTTCACACCAAATCGTTATTCTTCGGTGCCTCGACAGCGGCGTCAATGCGTTCTACTCCACCAGTACAGTAAATGTCGTTTGCATTTCATTAGCGGGCCTGACCCAGTATTCTCTGGGGCCTCCGCAAATCTCCACCTCCACTGGGGGGAATTCCCTGCGGCGAGGTTAATTTGTGCTTTTAAAAATCGAGAAACAGGCACCGCGGCTGATGAGGGAGAGGGAGGAAGAAGAACATGAAGAGGCGGACCCGTGGTCTGCCGGTCCTGACACTGACAGGGCTGGCTGCGGGTCAGAGGGCATCTGCCAGGGCCAGGGGGTGTGAAAGGCTTCAGGATCGGGGTGACCCCTCACGGGACCTGGTATCCAGGCATAGCCTGCCATTGCCACGGCCTGCAAAGCAGCCATCTTGCTGCGCTCCCCCCTGACCACCCACTGGTTCTGCAGAGTGACACTGGCTGTATGGGGCTTTGGACATGCTGATCCTTGGCCGAAACCCTTGCCACCAGGCCTCCACCACGGTGCCACCCTTGTGGTATTGGCCTGGGTGCCATGCATGGCCGGCACACCTGTTCCTGCATGCGGTTGCACTCCTCGACCTGCAATTGCAGGTGTCAGATGCTCGCCGACAACATATCGTGTAGTCCCTGGCTCTGTGACTGCATCTTCACAATCGGTGGAACTGTCCATCCCAAAACCCCAGAAACCCATCTAGATGGCTGGGGTCGGCTTGCCCTCTGACTGTCCATCCGCTCGGGAGTTCCTACCTCCATCTGCTGTATCGATCAGCTGTGTGGTACACACCAGATTGTGCTCTAGGAGTGCCTTCTCTAAAGATCCTAACATAGAATGCTACCACTAAGCCTCACATTAATTTTTCCACTGCTCCAGAGTCCTTTTAGCCTTTGTCCAATAAGCACGTTGCCTTTATGATTGAGACCATAGCGCACTGTCATTCCTTTTCTACCTGTATCTCTGCAGTATGTATCAGACTTGGATAAGGAAAAATCATCTCCAAATTGGCACTGGTAAAAGAAAGCCAGACTTGACACAAAATTTTACAATTTCAGATAATAATCACTGCTCCCAAATTTCAGACAGTTCATGATTCTGTGGCTATTTACACCTCCGCTCGACTAATATTTTCTTTCTTTACTTGTTCCATTATCACCCCAGTTTGTCTTATTGCCTTTGCTCTTTTATCACTCCAGCCTTCCTTCCACAGACCACCTATTTTGTTCTTTCCTCCCCAGTTCTCTCCTTTTACCACCATCTCTATGCTTGCTTAACAATTATTCCATTTCAAAGATTTACAGTTCTGATGAAAGGCCGTTGATCTGAAACGATAACTCTGATTCTCTGTCCACAGATTCTGGCTGACATTGTTGTTATTGTTATTTACAGCACCGAAGGGGGTAATTCGGCCCATCATGTCTGTACCAGCTCCCAAAAGAGCAAACTAGGTAGTCCCAATCCCCAGCCCTATCTGGTTTAGCACAGTGGGCTAAACAGCTGGCTTGTAATGCGCGGCTTCAATTCCCGTAACGGCCTTCCTGAACAGGCGACGGAATGTGGCGACTGGGGGCTTTTCACAGTACCTTTATTGAAGCCTACTTGTGACAATAAGCGATTATTATTATCCCTTCCACTCGGGGAACATTTCAGCAGTCAGGAGCAGTGCTCCGAAAGCTAGTGAATCGAAACAAACCTGTTGGACTTTAACCTGGTGTTGTAAGACTTCTTACTGTGCTCACCCCAGTCCAATGCCGGCATCTCCACAGTATAATAATAATCTTCAGTATTGTCAAAAGTAGGCTTACATTAACACTGCAATGATGTTACTGTGAAAATCCCCTAGTCGCCACACTACAGCACCTGTTTGGGTACACTGAGGGAGAATTCACCTAACAAGCACATCTTTTGGGACTTGTGGGAGAAAACCCATGCAGACACGGGGAGAACGTGCAGACTCCACACAGACAGTGACCCAAGCCGGAATCGAACCTGGAACGCTGGTGCTGTGAAGCAACAGTGTTAACCAGTGTGCAACCATGCCTCCCACCATCTCCCCTTCCAGCTCTGCCTCCACTTCTTCTTGCCTCACCATCTGCTCATCTCCCTGCTTTCCCAGCCACCCGTATATGGCGCTGATCCTGCCCTCCTCTTCCACATCCGGAAGCAGCAGTTGCTCCAACAGGATGTACCTCGATAACCTGGGGAATTATTTCCAAACCTACAAAGTCCCTTATCTGCAGGAATCTAAACTCACTTCCTCTCGGGAGCTCTAACCCCTCTTTCTGTTCCTCTATACTGGCAAACCCCTCTTCCAGGTACAGATCGCTCACCTTAACCAGCCGCACTTCTCTCCACTTCCTATATATACCATCTATCCCCTCCTGCCCCCACCCCAGCTCACAACCGTGGTTTTTGCACAGCGGCGCCAACACCAGCATTCATTCTGTTCTGAAATGTTTCCTCAGCTGGTTCCAGACTTTTTTAAAACAAATTTAAAGTACCCAATTTTTTTTTTCCAATTAAGGGACAATTTTGTGTGGTCAATCCACCTAATCTGCACATCTTTGGGTTGTGGGGGTGAAACTCATGCAGACATGGGGAGAATGTGCAAACTCCACACGGACAGTGACCCAGGGCCGAAATTCGAACCCGGGTCCTCAGTGCCGCAGTCCCAGTGCTAACCACTGTGGTACGTGCCGCCCCTGGTTCCAGACCTTTACCGTGGACTGCACCATTGGCCTCTCCAAGAATTTCCTTGGCACCAATGGCAATGCCACCGTCACCATAGTCCTCAATCTGGACCCTCTACAGAATTCCTCCTCCAATTTAACCCATTCTGCCCCTTCTTCTTCCCACCACCGCCTCACATTTTCCACGTTCGACACCCAGTAATAATGCAACTCCAACCCTCCCTTCTGCCTCTGTCTCTGTAACAGGGCCTTCTTAACCCTTGGGTCCTTCCTTGCCCACACAAAATGTTCATCTTCACCACTTGAGCCCTCCCTGCCAGAGTCAAGTGCAGCGTGTCCCACCTCTTCAGATCCTCCCTAATCTCCTCCACCAGCTTTGTTAGATTACATTTATGTTGCATTGCCCATTCCCTTGCTACCTGAATCCCTAGGTATCTAAACCTGTCTCTGGCCACCTAAAATGGCATCCCCCTAAATTGACTCGCTGATCCAACTCGTTCGTCAGGAACACTTCACTTTTCCCTACATTTAGATTATATCTCGAGAACGCTCAAACTTCCCCAACAGGCCCATGATCCTCTCCGTGCTCTTCACCGGGTCCGAAACATTTAATAGTCAGCCGTCCGCGTATAATGACACCCGATGATCCCTTCATCCACTCGTAATCCCTCGGCACTCTGCCGACCCCTTAAGAGCCATCTGCCTCTGCCTTGTTCCCCTGTGCAGTTCAAAGTTTCATAAACCCATATCATTGGTCCGCACACTTGCCATCGGTGCCACGTTTAACAGATGCACCCATGCCACAAACTTTGGCCCAAACTCGAACCTTCCCAGGACCTCAAACAGGTACCGCCATTCCACCCAGTCAAATGCCTTCTTCGCATCCAAAGACACCACTCCCTCTGGCACCTGGGCTCTCAAAGGAGTCATGATCACATTTAACAACCTCTTTTTATTACTAGAAAGCTGTCTGCCTTTTATGAAACCTGTTTGATCCTCTGCAACCACCCCCGGGATACAAACTTCCATCTTTCTCACCACCAACTTAGCCAACACTTTCACATCTGTATTTAACAGTAATATGGGCCAGTTAGAGGGTTGGTGCAGACTCGATGGGATGAGTGGCGTTCTTCTGCATTGTGGGGATTCTATGATTCAAACCTGCTCAGAATGCACCAGATGAGGTCTCATCAGTACCTTATATAGTTTCAGCAGGGGCTGTTTAGCACAGGGCTAAATCGCTGGCTTTGAAAGCAGATCAAGGCAGGCCAGCAGCATGGTTCAATTCCCGTATCAGCCTCCCCGAACAGGTGCCGGAATGTGGTGACTAGGGGTTTTTCACAGTATCTTCATTTGAAGCCTACTTGTGACAATAAGCGATTTTCATAATTTTTCATAATTTCAGCAAGACTTCCCTACTCTTATACTCTAAGCCCTTGAAATGAGTGCGACACAGTGGCACAGAGGTTAGCACAACTGCCTCACACCTCCAGGTACCCAGGTTCGATTCAATGTGGAGTTTGCACATTGTTTCCGTGTTTGTGTGGGTTTCCTCCGGGTGCTCCAGTTTCCTCCCACAGTCCAAAGATGTGCAGGTTGGTGGATTGGCCATGTTGAATTGTCCCAAAGTGTTCAAAGATTAGGTCAGACTATGAGGTAGGGAGATTGGGCCTCAGTGGGGTGTTCTTTCAGAGGGTCAGTGAAGATTCAATGGGCTGAATGGTCTCCTTCTGCATTGTAGAGATTCTATGATTATAAGGGGCAATATTCCAATAGCCTTCCTGATTACCTGCTGCACCTGTGTTTCACGCACAAGTACCCCCAAGTTCCTTTGTGTTGCAGCTTTCTGTAGTTTTTCTCCATTTAAATAATACTCTGTTCTTTTGTTCTGCCTTCCAAAATGAACAACTTCACATTTTTGCAAATGTTCTCCATTTGCCAATATTTTGCCCGCTTATTTAACATAAGAACTAGGAGCAGGAGTAGGCCATCTGGCCCTTCGCGCCTGCTCCACCATTCAATGAGATCATGGCTGATCTTTTGTGGAGTCAGCTCCACTTTCCGGCCCGAACACCATAACCCTTTATTCCTTTATTCTTCAAAAAACTATCTATCTTTATTTTGAAAACATTTAATGACGAAGCCTCAACTGCTTCGCTGGGCAGCTTATTCCATAGATTCACAACCTTTTGGATGAATAAGTTCCTCCTCAGTTCAGTGCTAAATCTACTTCCCCTTATTTTGAGGCTATGCCCCCTAGTTCTGCTTTCACCCGCCAGTGGAAAAAACCTCCCCGCATCTATCCCATCTATTCCCTTCATTATTTTATATGTTTCTATAAGATCCACCCCCCCCGCATCCTTCTAAATTCCAATGAGTACAGTCCCAGTCTACTCAACCTCTCCTCGTAATCCAAAGCCCTCAACTCTGGGATTAACCTAGTGAATGTCCTTTGCGCACCCTCCAGCGCCAGTACATCCTTTCTCAGGTAAGGAGACCAAAACTGAACACAATACTAACTCACTAACACCTTATACAATTGCAGCATAACCTCCCTAGTCTTAAACACCATCCCTCTAGCAATGAAGGACAAAACTCCATTCATCTTCTAAATCACCTGTTGCATCTGTAAAACAACTTTTTGCGACTCATGCACTAGCACACCCAGGTCTCTCTGCACAGCAGCATGTTTTAATATTTTATCATTTAAATAATAATCCCTTTTGCTATTACTCCTGCCAAAATGGATAACCTCACATTTTTCAACATTGTATTCCATCTGCCAGACCCTAGCTCATTCACTTAACCTATCCAAATTCCTGTGCAGATTGCCAGTATCCTCTGCACTTTTTCCTTTACCACTCAACTTAATGTCATCTGCAAACTTGGACACATTGCCATTGGTCCCCAACTCCAAAACATTTGTAAATTGTGAACAATTGTGGGCACAAAACTGATCCCTGAGGGACACCACTAGCTACTGATTGCCAACCAGAGAAACGCCCATTAGTCCTATTAACCTATCAGTATCTCTTTGCAAACTATTTGTATCCCTCTCGCAACTTGTCTTTTCATCTAGTTTTGTGTCATCTGCAAAATTTGGCTGCAGTCCATTCGCTTCCTTTCTCCTAGTCATTAATATAATTGTAAACATTTGTGGTCCCAGCACCAATTCCTGTGGAACCCCACTGGTTGCAGGTCGCCAACCTGATAAAGAACACCAACAGTGCTATTAGAAAGGGAGTTCATGAACTTGACCCAGCATCAGTGAAGGAACTGAGATATTGATGGCAAGTCAGGATGGTGTGCAGGTTGGAGGGAAACTTTCTCTTGATTACATTTGAAACAAATGTATAATCAAAATGGAAGATAAGAACATAAGAACATAAGAACTAGGAGCAGGAGTAGGCCATCTGGCCCCTCGAGCCTGCTCCGCCATTCAATTAGATCATGGCTGATCTTTTGTGGACTCAGCTCCACTTTCCGGCCCGAACACCATAACCCTTAATCCCTTTATTCTTCAAAAAACTATCCATCTTTACCTTAAAAACATGTAATGAAGGAGCCTCAACTGCTTCACTGGGCAAGGAATTCCATAGATTCACAACCCTTTGGGTGAAGAAGTTCCTCCTAAACTCAGTCCTAAATCTACTTCCCCTTATTTTGAGGCTATGCCCCCTAGTTCTGCTGTCACCCGCCAGTGGAAACAACCTGCCCGCATCTATCCTATCTATTCCCTTCATAATTTTAAATGTTTCTACAAGATCCCCCCTCATCCTTCTAAATTCCAACGAGTACAGTCCCAGTCTACTCAACCTCTCCTCATAATCCGACCCCTTCAGCTCTGGGATTAACCTAGTGAATCTCCTCTGCACATCCTCCAGCGCCAGTACGTCCTTTCTCAGGTAAGGAGACCAAAACTGAACACAATACTCCGGTGTGGCCGCACTAACACCTTATACAATTGCAACATAACCTCCCTAGTCTTAAACTCCATCCCTCTAGCAATGAAGGACAAAATTCAATTTGCCTTCTTAATCACCTGTTGCACTTGTAAACCAACCTTCTGTGACTCATGCACTAGCACACCCAAATCTCTCTGAACAGCGGCATGCTTTAATATTTTATCGTTTAAATAATAATCCCGTTTGCTGTTATTCCTACCAAAATGGATAACCTCACATTTGTCAACATTGTATTCCATCTGCCAGACCCGAGCCCATTCACTTAACCTATCCAAATCCCTCTGCAGACTTCCAATATCCTCTGCACTTTTCGCTTTACCACTCATCTTAGTGTCATCTGCAAACTTGGACACATTGCCCTTGGTCCCCAACTCCAAATCATCAATGTAAATTGTGAACAATTGTGGGCCCAACACAGATCCCTGAGGGACACCACTAGCTACTGATTGCCAACCAGAGAAACACCCATTTATCCCAACTCTTTGCTTTCTATTAATTAACCAATCCTCTATCCATGCTACTACTTTACCCTTAATGCCATGCATCTTTATCTTATGCAGCAACCTTTTGTGTGGCACCTTGTCAAAGGCTTTCTGGAAATCCAGATATACCACATCCATCGGCTCCCCGTTATCTACTGCACTGGTAATGCCCTCAAAAAATTCCACTAAATTAGTTAGGCATGACCTGCCTTTTACGAACCCATGCTGCGTCTGCCCAATGGGACAATTTCTATCCAGATGCCTCGCAATTTCTTCCTTGATGATAGATTCCAGCATCTTCCCTATTACCGAAGTTAAACTCACTGGCCTATAATTTCCTGCTTTCTGCCTACCTCCTTTTTTAAACAGTGGCGTCACGTTTGCTAATTTCCAATCCACCAGGACCACCCCAGAGTCTAGTGAATTTCGGTAAATTATCACTAGTGCATCTGCAATTTCCCTAGCCATCTCTTTTAGCACTCTGGGATGCATTCCATCAGGGCCAGGAGACTTGTCTACCTTTAGCCCCATTAGCTTGCCCATCACTCCCTCCTTAGTGATAACAATCCTCTCAAGGTCCTCACCTGTCATAGCCTCATTTCTATCAGTCGCTGGCATGTTATTTGTGTCTTCCACTGTGAAGACCGACCCAAAAAACCTGTTCAGTTCCTCAGCCATTTCCTCATTTCCCATTATTAAAACTCCCTTCTCATCCTCTAAAGGACCAATATTTACCTTAGCCACTCTTTTTTGTCTTATATATTTGTAAAAACTTTTACTGTCTGTTTTTATATTCTGAGCAAGTTTACTCTCATACTCTATCTTACTCTTCTTTATAGCTTTTTTAGTAGCTTTCTGTTGCCCCCTAAAAATTTCCCAGTCCTCTAATCTCCCAGCAATCTTTGCCACTTTATATGCTTTTTCCTTCAATTTGATACTCTCCCTTATTTCCTTAGATATCCACGGTCGATTTTCCCTCTTTCTTCCGTCCTTCCTTTTTGTTGGTATAAACCTTTGCTGAGCACTGTGAAAAATCGCTTGGAAGGTTCTCCACTGTTCCTCAACTGTTCCACCATAAAGTCTTAGCTCCCAGTCTACCTTAGCTAGTTCTTCTCTCATCCCCTTGTAATCTCCTTTGTTTAAACACAAAACACTAGTATTTGATTTTACTTTCTCACCCTCCATCTGTATTTTAAATTCCACCATATTGTGATCGCTCCTTCAGAGAGGATCCCTAACTATGAGATCATGAATCAATCCTGTCTCATTACACAGGACAAGATCTAGGACCGCTTGTTCCCTCGTAGGTTCCATTACATACTGTTCTAGGAAACTATCGCGGATACATTCTATAAACTCCTCCTCACGGTTGCCTTGACCGACCTGGTTAAACCAATCGACATGTAGATTCAAATCCCCCATGATAACTGCTGTACCATTTCTACATGCATCAGTTATTTCTTTGTTTATTGCCTGCCCCACCATCTCGTTACTATTTGGTGGCCGATAGACTACTCCTATCAGTGACTTTTTCGCCTTACTATTCGTGATTTCCACCCAAATGGATTCAACCTTATCCTCCATAGCACCGATGTCATCCCTTACTATTGCCCGGATGTCATCCTTAAATAACAGAGCAACACCACCTCCCTTACCATCCACTCTGTCCTTCCGAATAGTTTGATACCCTCGGATATTTAACTCCCAGTCGTGACCATCCTTTAACCATGTTTCAGTAATGGCCACTAAATCATAGTCATTTACGATGATTTGTGCCACCAACTCATTTACTTTATTCCGAATACTACGAGCATTCAGGTAAAGTACACTTATGTTGGTTTTTTTACCTCTGTTTTGAATCTTAACATCTCCAGTTTTATTCCTTTTGTTATTACTGGGCCTATTCACTGTGCTCCCCTCAGTCACTGTACCTTGTACTGTCGCCCTTATGGATTTCTGACTATGTATTCTCTGCCATGCACTTTTCCCCTTACTTCCTTTTGTTTCTGTCCCTGTTTTACTACCTTCCAACTTCCTGCATCGGTTCCCATCCCCCTGCCACATTAGTTTAAACCCTCCCCAACAGCTCTAGAAAACACCCCCCCTAGGACATCGGTTCCAGTCCTGCCCAAGTGCAGACCGTCCGGTTTGTACTGGTCCCACCTCCCCCAGAACCGGTCCCAATGCCCCAGGAATTTGAATCCCTCCCTCTTGCACCATCTCTCGAGCCACACATTCATCCTATCTATCCTGACATTCCTACTCTGACTAGCTCGTGGCACTGGTAGCAATCCTGAGATTACTACCTTTGAGGTCCTACTTTTTAGTTTAACTCCTAACTCCCTGAATTCCGCTTGTAGGACCTCATCCCGTTTTTTACCTATATCGTTGGTGCCTATGTGCACCACGACAGCTGGCTGTTCACCCTCTCCCCCCAGAATGTCCTGCAGCCGCTCCGAGACATCCTTGACCCTTGCACCAGGGAGGCAACATACCATCCTGGAGTCTCGATTTCGTCCACAGAACCGCCTGTCTATTCCCCTTACGATCGAGTCCCCTATCACTATAGCCCTGCCATTTTTCTTCCTGCCCTGCTGTGCAGCAGAGCCAGCCACGGTGCCATGAACCTGGCTGCTGCTGCCTTCCCCTAGTGAGCCATCTCCCTCAACAGTATCCAAAGCGGTATATCTGTTTTGCAGGGAGATGGCCGCAGGGGACACCTGCACTGCCTTCCTACTCTTGCTCTTTCTTTTGGTCACCCATTTTCTATCTCCCTCAGTAACCTTCACCTGCGGTGTGACCAACTCGCTAAACGTGCTATCCATGACCTCCTCAGCATCGCGGATGCTCCAAAGTGAGTCCATCCGCAGCTCCAGAGCCGTCAAGCGGTCTAACAAGAGCTGCAACTGAACACACTTCTTGCACGTGAAGGAGCCAGGGACAGTGGACGTGTCCCTGAGCTCCCACATCGCACACGAGGAGCATGACACGGGTCTGGGATCTCCTGCCATGTCTTAAACCCTTGGTAAACTTAAACAACTAGAATTTCAAAATAAAAATAAATAAATTAGACAATGAAAAGAAAAAGCGAGACTACTTACCAGTCACTTACCAGGGTTAAAAAGCACCTCCTCACACTCTGCACCGAATTACCTCACTGCACCAAATTACCAAGTTTAAATCTCCCACTCTGTAAGAGTCTCACTGCGGATGTGTCTCCTGGAAAAGTGCTCGCTTACTGTGTGAGGTGAATGGTTTCAGTGCTGTGAAACTGAATTGCTGCCTTGGTGATGAACATCAGATCGGGATGAATCTTCTATGGTGAACCACTGTCAGATTGCTGCTCCACTCATTTTTATTTACTTTAGTCTGTAGCTGCAGACTTCTTGCACTGACCTCCAAGCCAGTTCTGCTGAGATATGTGTGGAGTGGGGATGAACAGGAGTAGAGCAATTAGTCAAGTGGTCAGAGAGGTAGTCAGGGTGGGAAGCAGGAGGATAGTTGGAGGTTGGTGTGGGTAGTCTGGTGTGGAGGTAGATAGTCGGGTTGTTGGGAGGGTAGTCAATGATCCATTGGGGAATTGGAGGCAGCTCCAACCCAAAGGCCCTCATTGCACACCTTCCCACCTCTCCCTCCACCAGTCCATCCTTAACCTGCGCCACCGGCCTATAACCCCCCTGAATACCAGCAAGGCCATAAACCCCACCTAAAGGGCCCCTTACATGAAAAAGAAAGCACCCAAATTAGCACTGGGGTACACCGGTTACAACTGTTACACATCACTCTCAAAAATAAAAGTTGGGAGAGATGAAAAGTTCCTGCTGATTCACTTTCACCAATTCACACAATTGCAAAATCAGAGTATGTGCTTCCAATTTTAACTTGAAGAAGTGGCTGCAGTGAGGATTGGAGTCGAAGGGTAAAAAGAATACAGAATTTTTGGTGGGAGCCGTAAACATATGTGTATGATTTGCTGGTTCTCGGCCTGGGTCACTGTCTCCCTGTGTCTGCGTGGGTTTCTTCTGGGTGCTCCGGTTTCCTCCCACAAGTCCCGAAAGACATGCTGTTAGGTAATTTCGACATTCTGAATTCTCCCTCTTTGTATGATAGCAAGCGCCGGAATGTGGTGACTTGGGGCTTTTCACAGTAACTTCATTGCAGTGTTAATGTAAGATTACTTGTGACAATAAAGATTATTATTAAATTTTAAAAATACAAATTGGCGCACATGTTGGAAAGCTGAAATAAAACAGAAAATTCTCAGTGGCTTGAGGGACGGTGACGAAGGCAGGGGTTTGGATTTTTGGATCATTAGGATCAGTTTTGGGAAAGGAGAAAGCTTTTTAGAAGAGATGGGCTTCATCTGAGCTGTAATGGAACCAGTGCACCCGAATGCTAATTTGGGTGCTTTCTTTTTCATGTAAGGGGCCCTGTAGGTGGGGTTGATGGCCTTGCTGGTATTCAGGGGGGTTATGGGTTGGTGGTGCAGGCTAAGCACGAACTGGTGGGGGGAGAGGTGGGAGAGTGTGCAAGGGGGGCCTTAGGGCGGGAGCTGCCACACTATCAAGAAATGGTAGTGAATGGTGTAGTTGGGGGAGGTGATCTCGAGGCGTGGCCAGGTGGGGGAGGGGGTAGGAAGAAATGCGATGTGGCATGATTAGAAGTAGGTCATGGGCTAAAACGGCGGTCATCTTGGATGGGCCGGATTCAGGATGGGATTAAGGGAGGCAGAACTGGTGGGGGATGATGATGGATGGTCGGTAGAGGGGAATGGAGGCATAAGCCTCCAGTAAGAAGCATGACATGGAACGTCTAAGTGCTAAATGGACCGGTCAAGAGATCCCAGGTTTTATGCATCTTAAGTGTTTGAGAGCGGAGGTGATTTTTCTACAGGAGACATATCTCCAGATGAAGGATCAGGTTAGATTGAGGAAGCGATGGGTGGAGCAAGTATTTCACTCATGGTTTAATTCAAAGTCAAGGGGGAGGTGGCCATTTTGTTGAACAAGAGAAAGGCGCTTGTGCGGGCCAATGGAGTGCTGGAACTGAGGGGGAAGGTATGTGTAATGAACTCCAATTGGCTTTATTGGTTGGCCAATTGGAGTATGAACTCCCTCAATGATAGCTCATTGAGGGGGCCCATATAATCACCTGTGTAGGCTTTGTGAGCAGTCTTAAGTTGACTGGACTGCTAGCAGCACTGTTTGTAGCTGCTCCTGTAATATTGTTATTGTAAATAAATATTGGTGTGGTGACGGAACTCCTGCCTCCCGTGGATTACTACAGTGGCGATGAGGTAAACTACGAATTTTGCAGAGACCAGCTGCCGCACTCGGAGGGTAAGCCTTGCCATTTTAAAAATGCCGTTTTTTGGGCGGTTAGAGGCATTCGACCCGGCTATTGAGGACTGGTCCCAGTATGTGGAGAGAATGTGTTACTTCTTCCGGGCAAATTATATACTGACGGACGAAAGGAGACAGCTTATCCTGCTGTCGGCGTGCGGACCCTCCGCTTTCGCCATTATACGTAGTCTGACTTATCCCGATGCGCCGGACACAAAAACTTTCCAAGAAGTAACGGAATTGGTGAAAGAGCACTACGACCCAAAACCACCCCTCATTTTGCATAGGTACCGATTCTACACAGCGAAGCGGGAAGACAGGGAGTCAGTCACAAATTTCTTGACCCGCCTGAGAAGGCTGGCGCAAAAATGTGAGTTCGGCCTGACGCTAAATGAAATGCTTCGGGACCGGTTAGTGTGTGGTATAAACGACCTCACAATACAGAAACGCCTGTTGGCGGAAACGGAGCTAGACTGCAGGCAGGCGTTACAGCTCGCACTGTCCCTAGAAAAGGCAGAAAATGGGGCACAGGAACTACAGGGCACGCCAATGGAGGTAGATACCTGTGAGAGGGACTACCACAATGGGTCCTGCTACCAGATAGCCGCTCTCAGGAAAAACCTGAGGAATAGAGGGAAAAAAGAAAACCCCAGAACTGCCCCCAAGTCTGCCAGGACTAACTGGAGACAGAGGGAAGTACCGGCTGAGGCTCCCCCAACAGAGAAGGACCATTTCTGGCACCAGACAGAGTGGGGTAACAACGACAGAAACCCTAGAAGGAGGTGGCAAAAGAAGAACAGCAGGTGGGGACGCAGGGAAGTACACAACCTAGACGCCCCATCCTCCTCCGAAGGGGAACAATTATATAATATTACAACGAAGAAAGCAGAACCCATTAGGATTACCCCACGGGTGAACGGGCGGCCAACAATAATGGAAATAGACATGGGTGCGGCCGTATCAGTAATGGGAGTGGCAGCATTTAGAAAAATCAAAGATGGACTCCAGCCACTAACCCTAACAAAAACATCGACGAAACTTAAAACCTACACGGGGGAACCCCTGGAAGTTCTAGGTACGACTCATGTACCTGTGGAATATGAGAAACAATTCCTCAGATTACTGTTGACGATAGTAGAGGGCTCCGGACCGAGCTTAATTGGACGGAACTGACTGAAAGACCTAAAATTAGATTGGATGAAAATGTTCCAGAGTGGAAGCGGGCAGTTGAGTGGAGTACTCCAAAAATGCCCGGAGGTCTTCCAGGAAGGTTGGGGGGAAATCATAGGCGCCAAAGCAACTTTGCACGTGGACCCAGAAGCCCTTCCGAAATTTTGTAAGGCCAGGCCGGTACCTTTTGCATTAAGAAAGAAAGTAGATGACGAAATAGAAAGGTTACGGCGCAACGGCATTATCAGACCAGGACAGTTTTCGGAATGGGCAGCGCCGGTGGTACCAATTTTGAAGTCAGACAGCTCGATACGTCTCTGTGGAGATTTCAAACAGACAGTAAACAAATACGCACTGCTGGACAAATACCCAATCCCGAAAATAGGCGACCTATATGCCAAATTCGCAGATGGGCTTTTGTTCACGAAACTAGACATGAGCCACGCCTACCTGCAGTTAAAACTGGACAAGGGCTCCCAGAAGTTCGCTACGATCAACACCCTGAAAGGCCTTTTTCGTTATACTAGGCTACCTTTTGGAGTGTCATCAGCCTGCGCTATATTCCAGTGTACGATGGAAAATATTCTGCAGGGACTACCGCAGGTGGCAATTTATTTGGACGATGTTTTAATCACGGGTAGGACAAACAGGGAACACTTAAGGAACCTGGAGGAAGTGCTCAGGCGTTTCGCAAAGGCAGGCGTACGGCTAAAAAGGGAAAATGTGTTTTTCTGGCCCCACAAGTGACGTACCTGGGATATAAAGTAGACTAGTCAGGCTTACATCCATTAGAAGACAGAGTAAGGGCAATAAAAGAAGCCCCAGCTCCCACCATGGTCCAGGAGTTACGATCATTTCTAGGGTTGGTAACCTATCATGGAAAATTTATTGAAAATAGGGCATCCATCCTGGAACCCCTCCACCAGCTATTAAAAAAGGGGCAAGAATGGAAATGGTCCACCCGCCAAAACCGAGCATTTAGGGACATTAAGGAACAGCTGTCGTCCGAAAATGTCCTAGAGCATTATGACCCAAGGAAGGAGTTGGTGGTCACTTGTGATGCATCCCCCTATGGGGTAGGAGCCGTCTTAGCCCATAGCGGAAGGAATGGGGAAGAACGCCCAATAGCCTATGCTTCGAGGACCTTGGCGATGGCTGAGAGGAAGTACGCCCAAATCGAGAAGGAAGGACTGGCGGTGATATTCGCAGTAAAAAAAGTTCACCAGTGTCTGTACGGGCGGAAATTCACCATAGTGACGGACCATAAGCCATTATTAGGGTTATTAAAAGAAGACAAGTCAATACCCCCGATTGCATCAGCTAGAATCCAACGCTGGGCGTTGCTACTGGCGGCATATAGATAAGTTCTGGAGCACAGACCGGGAACGCGAGTAGCACATGCAGATGCTTTGAGCAGACTTCCCCTCCCGGACACTCCGCCGCAAATATCAAAAGCAGAGGAGACAGTAATGACTCTAAATTTTTTGGACACCCTACCAGTAGACGCACAACATATTCGGTTGTGGACGCAAAAAGACCCAGTTTTAGTCAAGATTAAGCATTTACTGCTAACAGGGGAACTGGAAAGACCAGTGGAGCCCCAGATGCACCCATACTGGAGCAGAAGGGACCAAATAACCGTAGAAGACGGTATCCTATTATGGGGAGCCCAGGTAATCACCCCAGCTCAGGGCCGTCAGGCAATCTTAACTGAGTTACATCACGGACACCCAGGGGTGTCTAAAATGAAGATGCTAGCCCGAAGCTACGTTTGGTGGCCAGGTTTGGACACAGATATAGCAGCCTTGGTACGTCGGTGCCAGGAGTGCCAACAGGGGCAAAGAGTGCCACCAGCGGCACCATTGCACCCGTGGGAATGGCCAGGCAGACCGTGGACCCGCCTGCATATTGACCACGCCGGCCCTTTCATGGCCTCAATGTTTTTGGTGATAGTGGACGCCCACTACAAATGGTTGGACGTCCACCGGGTAAACACAGTAAGCACAGCATCGACAATTGAAAAGCTCAGGGCCTCGTTTGCAACACATGGACTTCCGGAGGTATTGGTGTCGGTCAACGGAACAGCATTCACAAGTGGGGAATTTGGAAAATTCCTGAAGGAAAACGGAGTCCGTCACATCAAAACGGCCCCTTACCATCCAGCGACCAACGGCCTGGCAGAGAGAGCGGTCCAGACACTTAAAGCGGGACTCAAGAAGCAGCCGGCAGCGTCAATAGACACAAAGCTCTCCCGCTGGCTGTTTGATTACAGGACCACACCGCATTCCACAACGGGCATATCGCCAGCTGAACTCTTAATGGGAAGGCGCATGTGAACGAGGCTGAATCTCCCTTTCCCAAATTTAACGGGGAAAGTGGAGAAACAACAGGAGGCCCAACGCAGGGGGCATGATAATAGTCGGCAGCAGAGACATTTCCAGGTGGGGGCACCGGTTTGGGTCAAGAATTATGGGAATGGATCAACGTGGTCAAAGGCATGGTAGAGTCCCAAACAGGGCCCATATCCTATGAGGTTTCAATAGGAGGTAAGGTGCTGAAGAAACACCTAGACCAAATAAGTGCAGCGGAACCATACCTGGAGGCAGGCGAAGCAGGACCGCCTCATGCTGGGATAGCCCAGACGGAAAGGATAACCACACCCCAGCCCCGAGCAATTTCTCCAGACCCCGTCATCCAGTCATCAGAGTCGGAGATGGACACACTCGACGAGGCCGCCGCGACACCTCACCCCGAGGAGGAGGAAAAACAACTTCCAAGGAGGGCATCAAGGAAAGGACGGGCACCTATAAGGTACACCCCGCCCACTTCGGAGAACGACCTGGCGGACGACACAGAGGTGACAAACCCAGACATGAGGAGCAGGAAGAAGCTCAGAGGAATGCCAGTTGGCAGGCATTCCTCGGACCTAGGGGGGGGAGGGGTGTAATTAACTCCAATTGGCTTTATTGGTTGGCCAATTGGAGTATGAGCTCCCTCAATGATAGCTCATTGAGGGGGCCCATATAATCACCTGTGTAGGCTTTGTGAGCAGTCTTAAGTTGACTGGACTGCTAGCAGCACTGTTTGTAGCTGCTCCTGTAATATCGTTATTGTAAATAAATATTGGTGTGGTGACGGAACTCCTGCCTCCCGTGGATTACTACAGTATGTGATTGTGGGTGGGGTCTTAGAAGGGACGCAGGTGGTGCTCGTCAACGTATATGTGCCTAATTGGAACAATGCAGGGTTTGTAAAGGGGTTTCTGGGAGCGATCCCAGACTTGGACACAAACGAACTGATTAAGGGTGGAGATTTTAACTGTGTAATGGAGCCGAAGGTGGACAGGTCGAGCTCCAAGATGATGGGAAGGTCGTGTATGCCACATGAGTTGGGAGAGTTTATGGAGCGTATGGGAATGTTGGATACATGGAGGTCTAGGAACCCGGGAGAGAGGGAGTACTTCCCGCATGTGTATAAGGTGTCCTCTAGAATCGATTTCTTTGTGGTGAGTCGGGCAGTGTTAATGGGGGTGATGGGGGCAGAGTATGCGGGGATTGTGATTTTGGACCATGCATCACATTAGCGGGAGGTGAGTCTGAGCTCAGACAGGTGCAGAGGCTGAGGTGGAGGTTAGATTCGGGTCTCTTGTCAGATAATGCATTTTGTGAAAAGATGAGACTGGCGATTGGGAATTATGTGGAGCTTAATCAGCACTGAGTGGTGTCGGCAGCCATGTTTTGAGAAGTGTTGAAAGCAGTAGTTTGAGAGAAGATTATCTCGTTCAAGGCCCACAGGGACTGAAGGAGGAGGGAGGAGCAAAGACAAGATAGTTGAGGTGGACAGAAGATACTCGGGGGCTCCCACGAAGGAGTTGTTGGCGGAAAAGAAGAGGCTGGAGAGGCAGTTTGATAGGTTGACGACAGGCAAAGCGGTGGAGCAGCTGCGGAGGGCGAGGAAGATGCAGTACGAGTATGGAGAGAAGGTGAGCCGTATGTTGGCCCACCAGTTCATAAAATCCCTACAATGCAGAAGGGAGGCCATTTGGCCCATCGAGTCTGCACGGACCCTCTGAAAGAGCACCCCACCTAAGCCCAAACCCCACGCTAGCCCCATAACCCCACCTAGGGCCAATTTAACATAGCCAATTCACGTAAGCTGCACATCTTGAACTGTGGGAGGAAATCGGACCACCCGGAGGAAACCCACGCAGACACGGGAAGAAAATGGAAACTCCACACAGTCACCCAAGGTCAGAATCGAACCTGGAACCCTGGTGCTGAGGCAGCAGTGCTAACCACTGTGCCACCATGTTGCCCACAGTTACGGCTGCAGGCGGCAGAGGGGAATGGAGGCATAAGCCTCCAGTAAGAAGCATGACATGGAATGTCTAAGTGCTAAATGGACCGGTCAAGAGGTCCCAGGTTTTACGCATCTGAGACGGCGTCCAGGGAAATGTTACGGGTGCAGGCAGAGAATGGGAAGATAATAATAATATTTATTAACGTCATAAGTAGGCTTACATTAACTGATGCCGGCATTGGAATGGGGTGAGCAGGAAGAAGCCTTACAACATCAGGTTCAAGTCCAACAGGTTTGTTTCGAATCACCAGCTTTCGGAGCACATCCCCAGCAGGTGAGGAAGGATTCCCCATTCACCTGAGGAAGGAGCTGTGCTCCAAAAGCTAGTGATACGAAACAAACCTGTTGGACTTTAACCTGGGGTTGTAAGACATCTTACTGTGTAGTAACACTGCAATTAAGTTACTGTGACAATTCCCTAATCGCCACACTACGGCGCCTATTCAGGTACACCTGAGGCAGAATTCAATGTCCAATTCACCTGACAAGTACACCTTTCAAGAGTTGTCAGAGGAAACTGCAGTATCTGGAAGACATCCACCCAGATGTGCACAGACAGTGACCCAAGCCGGGAATCGCACCTGGTCCCTGGCGCAGTGAAGCATAAATACTAACCACTGTGCTACTGGACTGCCCCATGGTGTCGTAGCCGGGAAGGACAAATGAGGGGCGAAATTCTCCGAACACCAGCAGGGTCGGAGAATCGCCTGGGGCCGCCAAAAATCCCGCCCGCACCGTGGCAGAGATTCTCCGCCACCCGGGAAGTGGTGGCGGCGGGAATCTCGCCACTCCGATTGGCGAGGCCCCTGCGGTGATTCTCCGGCCCGGATGGGCCGAAGTCCCGCCGCTGGGAGGCCTCTCCCGCCGCCGAGGTTTGAACCACCTCTGTAACGGCGGTATCAGCGGCGTGAGCGGGCCCCGGGTTCCTGGGGGGGGGCGGGGGGCGATCAAACCCCGGGGGGTGCCCCCACGGTGGCCTGGCCCGCGATCGGGGCCCCCCACTCAGACTCTGGGCCAGTGCCCTGGGTGCACTCTTTCTCCTTCCGCAGCCGCCACGGCCTCCGCCATGGTGGAAGCGGAAGAGAAACCCACATCGCGCATGCGCCGGAGGTGACGTCAGCGGCAGCTGGCCGCTGACGTCACTGCTGGCGCATGCGCCGACCGGCGAAAGCCTTTCGGCCAGCCCCACTGCCGGGGGCGCCGGTTTTTTGCGGCAGTCTTCTGGTGCCAACTGCTCCGGCGCGGGGCTGGCCCCTAAAGGTGGGGAGAATTCCCCACCTTTGGGGAGGCCCGACACCCGAGTGGTTGGCGCCACTCCCCTACGCCGGGACCCACCGTCACGCCGGGTAGGGGAGAATCCAGCCCGAGGTGTTTGGGGTGTATTACAAGAGTTGCATACGGTGGAGAATGGGATGATTCTTCGATGAGTTGGAGTTTCCAGAGTTGGATGAAGAGAAGAGGCAAGCTTGAAGGAGCACTGGAGCTGAGGGAGGTGACAGATAGTATCAGGGGGATGCAGTCAAGGAAGGCCTTGGACTTTCCAGCAGAGTTTTATGAGCGGTTTGCGACAGGCTTGGCCCCTCACCTGCTGGGGATGTTGTGGGAGGCACTGGAGAGGGGTGAGTTGCCAGAGATTCTGATACAAGCATTGGTTACACTGATGCCAAAGAAGGGGAGGGATCCGCTTTAGTATGGGTCGTACAGGCCCATTTTGTTGTTGAATACGGACGTGAATGTATTGGTGAAGATGTTGCCGTGTAGGATGGAGGGTTGTATGGCAGGGGTGGCCTATGAGGATCAAATGGGTTTTGTGAAGGGTAGGCAGATCTCCAGTAACATCAGGAGTATGTTAAATGTAGTTTAGAGTCAGTCGGGGGCGGGCACTTGAGATTATTGTTTCGATGGTGTGAAGACGGCTTTTGACCGGGTGGAGTGGAGGTACTTGTTTGAAATTTTGGGAAGATTTGTGTTTCGCCAGCTGGTGTGGGAGGCCACACATTTTAGAGCAATAAAGCCTCAATTGTATTTCGCTTGTCTGCATCCCTGGTGGCAAGCGTGCGTTCAAACGAGATGAGTTCACCGGCCTTTAGGTTACAAAAGGGAATGAGGCAGTGGTGCCTGCTGTTACCATTGCTATTCGCTTTGGCAATTGAACCTTTGGTGATGGCCCTTCGGGGGTTTACAGATTGGCGAGGGATTGTCAGGGGGAGCAGGGAGCACCGGATGTCACTGTATGCAGACGACCTATTGCTGTTTGCGTCAGACCCGTGAGTGGGCCATGTGCACAGGTGGAATTTGACAGCAATGGTGGAGGAGGTTAAGGGGGTTTTAAGAGGTGGGGGACACTGCAGTTGACATTGGCAAGGAAGGTGGTGAAGATGAATGTGTTTCCAAGGTTCCTGTTTGTGTTTTAGAATTGTGTTTCTCAGCGCTGCAAGTGCCGGGATACACATGGTTAAACATACGCGACATGGAACTTAAATCACACCCTCATTCTCAACTTACGTGTTACTGTTTGAATCTGGGCTAATTTTATAAAAGCAGTGTTTTAAAAACACTGTTCTTTTTTGTGTGATACCAATAATGAGTAAATGCTATCTAAAGAAATGCATATGTGGACATGTGAAATCTGTAGCTTTAACTCTATGTACTTAAATATGAATATAGCATTGGAATTAATGGCTTTCTGTGAAACGATAAGAGGTGCAATTCAACAAAAACATTTTGAAGTGTCATTTTGGGCGTGTTTAGCAGGGTGTTTCCCGATGGTCACGTTGGCGAGATCGTGGCTGTATTCAACGGCACTTTGTGCCAAAATGAGCCCCGATATGATTCTCGCTGTTGGTGCCTTCCTCGCTGTCTGATTCAACCGACTCGCGCCTCAGCAGCTCGTCGCTAACAAGGGGGAGGTGCTTTTAAATGCACCCCCAGTCAACACACAAGCATTGCAGCACCCAGACCTGCTCATCGGTTTGTCAATGCCAACTTGACAAAACTGAGCGATACTGTGGATGCGAGGCGGGCCACGCTATTCCCTGAGGGGGTTAGAGGACCAGAAGCAGGATTAGCAATGCCGCCTGGGAGGCAGCGGCTGTCAGTGCGGATAGCATGAGAAGGCAGTGTCGGTGTGATATTATCACTAGACTAGTGATCCAGAGACCCAGGTCAAAATCTGGGGACCCGGGTGTGGTAAACCACTGTTGCACCTATATTAGGTGATGTATGGTAGGACCTGTACTACAGGTACGTCGGTAGTCCCTGCCTGCACGCTCCATCCAGTAGGTGGAGTATAAATGTGTGTGTTCTCCATGCTGCAGCCGTTTCGCCAGCTGGTATGGGAGGCCACACATCTTAGAGCAATAAAGCTTCAGTTGCATTCAACTCTCATCTTTGTGCAATTGATCGTGCATCAATTCATTGCTCTAAGATTTTCAAAAGATGGACCTCCATATCAAGCCGGATCGCCTGCAGCTGGATCCGCAATCAAGTGACGCCAAAAAGGACTTTCAGCACTGGCTAGCTTGTTTCAAGGCGTACATCAACTCAGTGCCAAGCCCTGTTCCGGAGGCTCAGAAAATACAGATACTGTACTCGAGGTTGAGCTCCAACGTCTTTCCGCTGATCCAGGACGCGCCAAACTACGCTGAAGCCATGACTCTACTTAAAGACAATTATGCCCAGAAGACGAAATCGCTCTTCGCCACGCACGTACTCGCCACTCGCTCTCAACTCCCTGGTGAGTCCATAGAAGACTTCTGGCGGGCCCTAATCTCATTAGTCCGGGACTGTGACTGTCAGGCCGTTATGGCCATGGAACATTCAAACCTCCTTTTGCGGGACGCTTTTGTTACGGGGATTGGGTCGCACCTCATACCTCATCGGACTTCTAGAGGGGGCCTCGCTCGATCTCACAGAGACAAAAAAGCTAGCGCTCTCTATGATGGTCGCCTCACGCAACATTCAGGCCTACACCCCCAGCTGCACGGCCCACCCCTCCTACACATCGTGAACCCCACAGACGGCCGCCCAACGGGGGCCTAACCCAGCCAATACGTCTGCGCCATGCGCCAGCCAGCGAACCCCAGGAGTCCCCGATGTTACTTTTGCGGCCAGCAGAAACACCCCCGCCAATGCTGCCCACCCGCGCTGCCCTTTGTAAGGCTTTCGGTAAGAAGGGGCCAGTCCCGCCAGCTGCCACTATAGCACCCACCCCCCTCGTTTATGGACAATGGGTGAGCCATCTTCACCTCCCGGACCACGTGCGGCCAGTGGGTGCCGCCATCTTCTCCCCCTCAGACCAAGCGCGGCCAGTGGGCGCCGCCATCTTCCCCTCTGTGCAACACGTGCGGCTCATGGGCGCCGCCATCTTGTTCAACACCCGCGATGTGCGGCCCATGGGCACCGCCATTTTGTCCTCCCAAGATCTTTAGATCCCGCCATCTTGTCTCCCCCACGGCACATCGGCACCACCAGCATTCCAGGATCCGCGGCCCCAGGCACCCCATCATCCGACACCAGCGACGACCAACCACGACTCGCCTCAGTGACCATCGACCAGTCTCGTCCACACAACCTGGCCACCGCATCGACCAGCGTTAAAATCGACAGACAAATGACCTCTTGCCTGCTGGACTCCGGGAGCACCGAGAGTTTCATCCATCCGGATATGGTAAGGTGCTGCTCCCTCGCGGTACACCCCGCCAACCAAAAAATCTCCCTGGCCTCCAGATCCCATTCCGTGGCAATCCGGGGGTACTGTACGGTCACACTCATGGTCCAGGGCGTAGAATTCAGTAGCTTCTGCCTCTACGTCCTCCCTAACCTCTGCGCTGTCCTACTACTCGGCCTGGACTTCCAGTGTAACCTCCAGAGCCTAACCCTGAAATTCAGCAGGCCCCTACCACCCATTACTGTGTGCGGCCTCGCGACCCTAAAGATCGATCCACCTTCCCTCTTCGCAAATCTATTTCCGGATTGCAAACCCGCCACCACCAGGAGCAGACGGTACAGCACCCAGGGCAGGACCTTCATCAGGTCCGAGGTCCAGCGGCTGCTTCGGGAAGGCATAATCGAGGCCAGCAACAGCCCCTGGAGAGCCCAAGTGGTAGTAGTTAAAACTGGGGAGAACAACAGAATGGTCGTGGACTACAGCCAGACCATCAATCAGTACACGCAGCTCGACGCATACCCCCTCCCACGCATCTCTGATATGGTCAATCAGATTGCACAGTACCGGGTCTTCTCAACGGTAGACCTCAAATCCGCCTACCACCAGCTCCCCATCCGTAAAGCGGACTGTCCATACACTGCCTTCGGGGCAGACGGTCGTCTCTATCACTTCTTCAGGGTTCCCTTCGCCGTCCCTAGGTCTTCCAAAGGGAGATGGACCGAATGGTCGACCGGTACGGTTTGTGGGCCACATTTCTGTACCTAGACAACGTCACCATCTGCGGCCATGATCAGCAGGACAACGATGCCAACCTTGCCAAATTTCTCCACACCGCCACTCTCCTAAACCTCACCTAGAACAAGGAGAAGTGCGTTTTCAGCACGAACAGCTTTGCCATCCTTGGTTATGTGGTCCAGACGGAGTTCTGGGGCCCAATCCCGACCGCATGGCGCCCCCTCATGGAGCTTCCCCTCCCCACTGCCCCAAGGCCCTCAAACGCTGCGTGGGGCTCTTTTCATACTACCCCCAGTGGGTCCCAAACTATGCCCACTCAAACAGTCCACCCATTTTCCCCTGACGGCCGATGCTCAACAGGCCTTCGCCCATATCAGAGCCGATATCGCCAAGGCCGGGATGCACGCTGTAGACGAGACGCTGCCCTTTCAAGTGGCGAGCGATGCATCAGATGTCGCCCTAGCCGCCACCCTCAATCAGGCAGGCAGCCCTGTGGCATTCTTTTCCCGCACCCTTCATGCCTCAGAAATGCGGCACTCATCCGTCGAAAAAGAGGCCCAAGCTATTGTTGAAGCTGTGCGGCATTGGAGGCATTACCTGGCCAGCAGGAGATTTACTCTCCTCACTGACCAACGGTCGGTAGCCTTCATGTTTAATAACACACAGTGGAGCAAGATCAAGAATGATAAGATCTTGAGGTGGAGGATTGAGCTCTCCACCAACAATTACGAGATTTTGTATCGTCCCGGCAAGCTCAACGAGCCCCCAGATGCCCTATCCAGAGGTACATGTGCCAGTGCACAAGTAGACTGACTCCAGGCCCTGCACGACGGCCTTTGTCACCCGGGAGTCACACGGTTGTACCATTTCATAAAGGCCCGCAAACTGCCCTACTCCGTCGAGGAAGTACGGACAATCACCAGGGACTGCCAAGTCTGTGCGGAGTGCAAACCACACTTCTACCAGCTGGACCGTACGTGCCTGGTGAAAGCCTCCGGCCCCTTTGAGCGCCTCAGCGTGAATTTCAAATGGCCCCTCCCCTCCACCGACCATAACACGTATTTTCTCAGTGGGGTCGATGAGTACTCCAGATCCCCTTCACCATCCCATGTCCCAACATGACGTCTGCCACTGTCATCAAGGCCCTAAACACTATCTTAGCTCTGTTCGGTTTCCCTGCCTACATCCACATGACAGTGCATCCACATGACAGGGGATCCTCATTAATGAGTGATGAGCTACGTCAGTTCCTGCTCAGAAGGGGTATCGCCTCCAGCAGGGTGACAAGCTATAACCCCCGGGGAAACGGACAGGTAGAGAGGGAGAACGGGACGGTATGGAGGGCCGTCCAACTGGCCCTTTGGTCCAGGAACCTCCTGGCCTCCCGCTGGCAGGAGTACCTTCCTGATGCACTACACTCCATTCGGTCACTACTGTGCACCACCACTAACAACACACCTCATGAACGTCTTTTTGCCTTCCCCAGGAAGTCCACGTCCGGGGTGTCGCTCCTGACTTGGCTTGCAGCTCCAGGACCCGTCCTTCTCCGTAGGCAAGTCTGCCTCCACAAGGCGGACCCGTTGGTGGAGAGGGTGCAGTTGCTCCATGCAAACCCCCACGCATACCCCTTGGCGTACCGCGATGGCCGCCAGGATATTGTCTCCCTCAGGGACCTGGCACCAGCAGGTTCCGCACACACACACCCCTCCGGCCCGGCGCCACCCTCCGCTCCCCCGGTGCTCCCAGCAGCAACCCCCCCGCAGGACAATCTGTCCTCCCCCTGCCCATACCCGAGGATGAGGATGATCCGGCATGCTCCCGGAGTCACTGAAGACCAGACCAGCATTGGCATCGCTCCCAGCGGCAGATCAAGGCCCTGGACCAGTTAAACCTCTAACTGGTACACTGGACTTCAAAAGACATTTTTTTTCTCACAAATATTGTATATGAAAATTCAGTTTTAACAGGGGGTGAATGTGGTAAACCACTGTTGCACCTATATTAGGTGATGTATGGTAGGACCTGTACAACAGGTACGTCGGTAGTCCCTGCCTGCTGGCTCTGCCCAGTAGGCGGAGTACAAATGTGTGTATCCTCCATGATGCAGCCATTTCGCCAGCTGCTGTGGGAGGCCACACCTCTTAGAGCAATAAAGCCTCAGTTGTATTCAACTCTCGTCTTTGAGCAATTGATCATGTATGACCGGGTTTGAATCCATGTCAGATGGTGAAATTTGAGTTCAGTACAGTTTTTGAATTAAAAGTCTGATGACCATGAAACCATTGCTGATTGTCGTAAAAACCATCTTGTTCACTAATGCTCCAGGTCACTCTCTGTGTAGAGTTTGCACATTAGAACATAGAACATAGAACAGTACAGCACAGAACAGGCCCTTAGGCCCTCAATGTTGTGCCGAGCCATGATCACCCTACTCAAACCCACGTATCCACCCTATACCCGTAACCCAACAACCCCCCCCCCTTAACCTTACTTTTATTAGGACACTACGGGCAATTTAGCATGGCCAATCCACCTAACCCGCACATCTTTGGACTGTGGGAGGAAACCGGAGCACCCGGAGGAAACCCACGCACACAGGGGGAGGACGTGCAGACTCCACACAGACAGTGACCCAGCCGGGAATCGAACCTAGGACCCTGGAGCTGTGAAGCATTTATGCTAACCACCATGCTACCCTGCTGCCCCAAGTCTCTCCCCATGTCTGCATGGGTCTCACCCGCACAACCCAAAGATGTGCAGGTTAAGTGGTTTGGGCGTGCTAAATTGCCCATCAACTAGAAATTATTTTCAAAATGCTTTTTTAAAACCCGGCGGCATGGTGGTATAGTGGTTAGCACTGCTGCCTCACGGTTCCGAGGACTCGGGTTCGAATCCCAGCATTGGGTCACTCTGTGTGGAGTTTGCACTGCTAAAACTATATAAGGTACTGATGAGACCTCATCTGGTGCATTCTGAGCAGGTTTGAATCATAGAATCCCCACAATGCAGAAGAACGCCACTCATCCCATCGAGTCTGCACCAAGCCTCTAACTGGCCCATATTACTGTTTTTTTTTAACAGAACAGTATCCAACTTTATTCAAGTAGCAAATTTAAAACTCCATGATACTTGGCAAAATAGGATTGAATTCAGTAAATGGAGTCAAAACACATTCCAAATAATATTTTCACTTTAAAAGTTATTTTTAAAAAGTTACATTTTTCACATTGTCCAATTGTCAAGCAAGAATAATGATTTATTTCACATGGAGAGCAAAAAATGCCACTAACAGTTACCAACATTAATAAATCTTCAAATGACAGCACAAATAGAAAATGGTTGAATTTAGGGGTTTAGGAAGCAAAAAAAGTTTTATCTCCAGCAGTTTCAGCATGCATGTCAGTATACAAAGTCTCCAGAAAGTAAAAACACACTGTAAAAATGCGCACCATCTGCCCACTCAAACTACAAAAATGTTGCATTTATAAAAATTGATAAAAATATTCCTTTCAATTGTGCAAGTGACAGGAGATTAGCAAACTCTCCAGACTTGGACAAGACTTTTTTGCCCACCAGCATTCTTCAATTCTCATGCCTCTTTATTTTCCCCATTTTGGGCAGGGGTAGCATTAGACTCCTGGCTCGAATCACTTGCTTTCCCTTTGGTGACCTTTACTTTTGGTTTCTTGGCTTTCTTGGCTGGTGCCTTCTTAGCTGGAGCTGGAGGTTGGACAGTCTGTTGCTTGGTTCGTGATGATCTCCTTAGTACTGGAGATGTTTGGACCGGCTTGCGGGGCATATTGGCTTTGGGTGTGAGGGTCGGTGCCGAGTTGCAGGAGCTGGCCGTTAGGCAGGATTGTGGTCCGTAGATCAGCCACCCCCCCCCCCCCCCGCCTGTTAAATACAGATGTGAAAGTGCTGGCTAAGTTGGTGGTGAGAAAGATGGAAGTTTGTATCCCGGGGGTGGTTGCAGAGGACCAACAGGTTTCATAAAAGGCAGACAGCTTTCTCGTAATAAAAAGAGGTTGTTAAATGTGATCATAACTCCTTTGAGAGCCCGGGTGCCAGAGGAAGTGGTGTCTTTGGATGCGGAGAAGGCATTTGGCCGGGTGGAGTGGCGGTACCTGTTTGAGGTCCTGGGAAGGTTCGAGTTTGGACCAATGTTTGTGGCATGGGTGCATCTGTTAAACGTGGCACCGATGGCAAGTGTGTGGACCAATGACATGGGTTTATGAAACTTTGAACTGCACAGGGGAACAAGGCAGAGGCAGATGGCTCTTAAGGAGTCGGCAGAGTGGCGAGGGATGACGAGTGGATGAAGGATCATCGGGTGTCATTATATGCGGACGGCTGACTATTAAATGTTTCGGACCCGGTGAAGAGCACGGAGAGGATCATGGGCCTGTTGCGGAAGTTTGGGCATTCTCGAGATACAATCTAAATGTAGGGAAAAGTGAAGTGTTCCTGACGAATGAGTTGGATCAGTGTGCCAATTTAGGGGGATGCCATTTAAGGTGGCCAGAGACAGGTTTAGATACCTAGGGATTCAGGTAGCAAGGGAATGGGCGATGCTACACAAATGTAATCGAACAAAGCTGGTGGAGGAGATTAGGGAGGATCTGAAGAGGTGGGACAGGCTGCACTTGACTCTGGCAGGGAGGGCTCAAGTGGTGAAGATTAACATTTTGTGTGGGCAAGGAAGGACCCAAGGGTTAAGAAGGCCATGTTACAGAGACAGAGGCAGAAGGGAGGGTTTGGGTTGCATTATTACTGGGCGGCAAAAGTGGAGAAGGTGAGGCGGTGGTGGGAAGAAGAAGGGGCAGAATGGGTTAGGTTGGAGGAGGAATTCTGTAGAGAGTCCAGATGAGGACTATGGCGACAGTGGCATTGCCATTGGTGCCAAGGAAATTCTTGGAGAGGCCAATGGTGCAGTCCACGGTAAAGGTCTGGAACCAGGGGCGGCACGTGCCACAGTGGTTAGCACTAGGACTGCGCCACTGGGGACCCGGGTTCGAATCCCGGCCCTGGGTCACTCTCCGTGTGGAGTTGGCACATTCTCCCCATGTCTGCGTGAGTTTCACCCCCACAACCCAAAGATGTGCAGGGTAGGTGGATTGGCCACGCTAAATTGCCCCTTAATTGGAAAAAAATGAATTGGGCACTTTAAATTTTTTTTAAAGTTTAAAATAAAACTAATGTCCTTTCATAAGAACATAAGAACATAAGAACTAGGAGCAGGAGTAGGCCATATGGCCCCTCGAGCCTGCTCCGCCATTCAATAAGATCATCTGAGGAAGGAGCTGCGCTCCGAAAGCTCGTGTTTGAATCAAACCTGTTGGACTTTAACCTGGTGTTGTAAGACTTCTTACTGTGCTCACCCCAGTCCAACGCCGGCATCTCCACAATAAGATCATGGCTGATCTTTTGTGGACTCAGCTCCACTTTCCGGCCCGAACACCATAACCCTTAATCCCTTTTGTTCTTCAAAAAATTATCTATCCGTATCTTAAAAACATTTAATGAAGGAACCTCAACTGCTTCACTGGGCAAGGAATTCCATAGATACACAACCCTTTGGGTGAAGAAGTTCCTCCTAAACTCAGTCCTAAATATACTTCCCCTTATTTTGAGGCTATGCCCCCTAGTTCTACTTTCACCCGCCAGTGAAAACAACCTGCCCGCATCTATCCTATTTATTCCCTTCATAATTTTAAATGTTTCTACAAGATCCCCCCTCATGCTTCTAAATTCCAATGATTACAGTCCCAGTCTACTCAACCTCTCCTCGTAATCCAACCCCTTTAGCTCTGGGATTAACCTAGTGAATCTCCTCTGCACACCCTCCAGTGCCAGTACGTCCTTTCCCAAGTAAGGAGACCAAAACAGAACACAATACTCCAGGTGTGGCCTCACTAACACCTTCTGCAATTGCAGCATAACCTCTCTAGTCTTAAGCTCCATCCCTCTAGCAATGAAGGACAAAATTCCATTTGCTTTCTTAATCACCCGTTGCACCTGTAAACCAACTTTTTGTGACTCATGCACGAGCACACCCAGGTCTCTCTGCACAGCAGCATGTTTTAATATTAAATAATTTAAATAATAATCCCTTTTGCTGTTATTCCTACCAAAATGGCTAACTTCACATTTGTCAACATTGTATTCCATCTGCCAGACCCTAGCCCATTCACTTAACCTATCCAAATCCCTCTTGTTGTGAAAACTCAGAAGAATTTGACATTTGAAACAGGAAAGTAACAATAAGAGTGCCTGAGGCTATATGAATCATTCCCGCATACCAGCAGTGAATAGACGACCTTTTTGGTTGCTGTTGGATTAAGGGGCTTACTGATCCTAAGGGACATGAGGAGGATTATCCGGTGCTGATATCCCAAGGAGGTAAAATGCTTTGGTGATAGTGGGACATGCGGCAAATAGCTATTGTGTTACCTTAAAGGATAGTGGCCACTATGATTCATAGTAATTACAATTAGGGGATAACCAGTCTAACAACACTGGTGCGAGAAATTAATATATATAAAAAAGAAAGAAGAATTGAAATATGACAGTTGGATATTGACAAAATGATTAGGGGGGTTAAGTATTGGATGGAATATATCATGTTTCAAATATAAAGAGGGTGTGTTGTGAAAAGTCGGAAGAATATGACATTTGAAATATGAAAGTAACAAGTGCCTGAGGCTATATGGATCAAAGGGAGAAGTCCCACAAGAGGTTAACAGCAGCAGCCTGTTTTGAAAGCAGACAACTTCACAGGCAGGGAAGAGAACAGATATGAGCTTCATTATAATCTACAAATTAGAAAAGTCCTTGGATTGACTTAAACTCTTAAAAGTTATATGAAAGGAAACAGTATTTCACAAATCTTGAAGCAATGGACTTTATTAAACAATTAAGAAAGACAGCCAGAATCTAAAGTGTAAAGATAAGGAACAACTGCCAAGTATGAAAAGTTGTTGATACCGGTAATAAAATGAAACAACTGATTTACAAATTAAGAAAAACTAAAAGGTGACAAGGCCACGCTATAGTTTATATCATTTTGAAGGTAAAACCTTGTAGAAGATGAACAAGGCAGATAAAGTTGGAGTCGGAAGGGATAACCCTAATATGACATTAGCTTAACCCAAAGATGACCTGAGTGGAATCTAAGAAAACTCATTAAGAGACACATAAATCCAAAAGAAATGCTAACTAAGACACAGACAGATTAATTACATGTCAAGAAAAGTTACAGTCAGGAATGGCGAGCTGGTGAGGAGGTAACTGCATGGTTGCGGTTAGGGCAGCGCCACGCTTCTAAATCGATAAAACTTAACTTTCAAACTGTCAAGCAGACAGGCTGCAGGATGCAAGATGCAGAGATTAAGTGGCCCCAAATTGCTATAAAAACTGGGGAAGATAAGCAGAGAATCAGCCATTCTTCCTCGGTGATGGGACGAGCAACATCTACAGACCGAGCAGCCCAGAGAAGCGAACAGAAGACCAAAAGTTAAAGAAAACTGATTGTCAAGAGAGACTTGAAAGTCTGCAACTGGTCCGAACAGGAAAATATATTTTTATCTTTCTGTAAAAGTAGTTATTCTCTTTTAACTTGAAAATAAAGTTATGTTCAAATTGATAACCTGAAAAAGTGGTTATTAGTATTTTCTTTAAAACGTTTACTTTACTTCACTTAGCAAGCTGGACCCGTGTGTAAGTTACTAAGTGGTGAGTAAATAAATGTCTTCTGCGAAGATGCGGGTTATACCGGGGGACAACTTGAAATATTAGTTTGACCTGGATAGCACCCGCCAAAGTCTGCGTTGGAGTCGGAGTGAGAATCCTTGCTCACCATTTAGAATAAACCGACTCTTTTTGGCATAGGGGGAATTGTAAGAATAGTGGTGAGGTAAAAACTACATGGCGCCCAACGTGTTGACCGTGTTGGAACAGGCTGCCAGAGAGTGAAGTGGCACCCAAACGTGGTTCATTTTGAAAGTTGAAAGTTTGAGGGGCTTCAGGACCCAGTGGGTCATCCTGAATTACTCCATGGCACCCAGCGTGGAGGCCTAGAATACTAGAAATTTCTAGGTTAGGCCGCCTAGACAGTTAGCTGTTTCTAGGCGAGGCGAGGCTAGAATACTAGAAATTTCTAGCTGAGCGAGGACGCCTAGAATATTGGAAGTCTCTAGGCGTGGCGAGACTAGAATACTAGAAATTTCTAGTTGAGCAGAGCCGCCTGGAATATTGGTAATTCCTGGCGATAAACTATACCGGCCGAATATAGTTTGACAAGTCATGAGTGATTGACTTAGACGGATTCTGTAGGATTGGGGGGACATACGGCTCAGTTGGGTGCGAGCGTTAGTAGACTAGAAAATACTAACCCTGAGTGAAAGTCTGTGGGACGGCTTAGTAACTAGTACAGAGTGTCCTGCATCCCACTGGTAGAAGTAGGCCAGAAATAAATTCTCCTTGGTGTCAGGCAGATTGTGAAGATAGAACCTGGAGCAGTAGGGACGCCCAGAAAACTTTGGGGACCGATCAATTGATCCTTAACGCATACAGGAGGATGAAAAATGAAATGAAAATCGCTTATTGTCATGAGTAGGCTTCAATGAAGTTACTGTGAAAAGCCCCTAGTCGCCACATTATGGCGCCTAATCGGGGAGGCTGGTACGGGAATCGAACCGTGCTGCTGGTCTGCTTGGGCTGCTTTAAAAGTCAGCGATTTAGCCCAGTGAGCTAAACCAGCCCCTCAGTGCCTTAGGTACCTTTGGGATAGCTGCCTACGGGTACAGTTATCCCTTAATTTCGGAGTCCGGACTGAAAGGGGCCGCCAGTCACAGTTGTAACTACATATAGTTTAAAAATCCGGAAAATGGCAATTAGCGTAATCCTCTTGTCCTGAAATACAGACGAAAGAGGTGGCACAATAAACCAACAGTGGAGAGAATTAAAGGAGCAGAGGAAATCTTGGGAGAAGGTGATTACTCAGGAGACTGATATATAATTCTTCGTTAGGTGCCGAGAGCCCTGCAGTTTAGGGATCCGATTGGGATCCTTAAAGTATTATGTCAATTTGCATTTGAAAGAAGAGTGGAATCACTGATTCTGTTCGGACCCAAGCAGAAGCAGGAGTCAGTGTTAGAGTCAGATAGCACTGAAAAGACGGTAGGGCTACAAACGAGTGCGCTACGTGAAAGCAGAAGTGAAAAGGAACAAGAGTGGAAGAGATTAAAAAAGGCAAAAAAACTCCTGGATAAGAGAGGCTTATCAGAACGGAGGGGTCTCAATTTTTGTTAAATACCTAAAACTCTACGGAGTAAAAGTCCAAGATCTGAGTGGTTAAATGAGTGTGTGTGTGGTTGATAAGGATTTGTGAATTTTCCTTTGGTGTTTCTAGTTTTTAAAGTGTTGTATTTTTTTTAAAAATAGTTTCACGTCAATTAGAAGTTATAAATGGCAGGCAAGACATGTGATCCATATTATGAGGTAGCAAATTAGTATGTTCAGAACTAAATTAGTCTTTGCATAAACACAAAGAGAAGCTTTACTCGCAAGCAGTCAGAGCTCTGTGCAGGAAATTACTTTGAGACTAACGCGTTGAAATTGACTCGGCACAGCTCCATCAGGGTCCTAGTGCCCGATGTATCGCAAGAAAGCTACTAGCAGAAGAAATTAAGTTTAGAATGTTACATACATTGTAGAAGGAGCTTTAAGGAATAAAGATATTAGACCAGAAGTTAGAGATTACATTATAGAGGGGGTATTAGGCAATAGAAACGTTAAGCCAGAAGTTAGATGAGGACAATTACTTGCAGTATCAGGAAGTAAGAATCTGATGACAGGGAAAGATTTAATAAAATTAAGATGATGCAGGAAAAATTAGGATATTAAAACCAATTGATAACAGAGAGGAAGTATGGGTGAAACTGCCGAATAAAACCACAGGAAAAATAATCAGTGAGGCTGTGACAGGTAAAGACAAAGTCATAAAAGATTTGGGTGAACATACAATTGAATTAGACAACCATGGCGTCTGGAGCAAAAGAAATTGTGTCAGAGTTAAAACATCTGGTCAAATTAAAAAATAACAGAGGAATTATGATACTCCTTAGGCAGCCTATGGGCAGTGAGCGTAGGAACATAATCACTAAAGAATTAAATGTATGGAATGATAGATCAAGGGCGGTGATTGATGGCCCTCAGTTTAAAATAGTTCACAGTGAGCATCAGGAAACAACATGTCAGGGCTGTGGGGCATTCTGTAGCCCGATTGTTTGGACAGGTAGTAATCATATGAAACCCAGGAGACTGTCAGATACTAGGTATTCAGGAGAATTGATAATGCATTTGCCAAGACAGCGATGGGGCGATGCCGCAGCCCCCAGGGAGATTTGGGGCATTCAGTTTTGCCATGATTGCTTTGTGAAATATCAGGCAACTTTAATGATTGAGGTTTGTGACCACAGGTGTAGAGGGGAAGGAATGTTTCATTATGCGTGTCAGGGGATTACTACATTTGTTAGTCTTGTGTGATGAAGCAGAGTGGAACATCGCGGACTTAAAACCTGTTAGCAGCATTGATAGGACACATGATAGAGTTCAAATGTCATGTTCCGAACTAACCTTTCATAAGAATCCTGTCGTAATCAGAATTAAAGAAATTGAGGTGAAGGCAGTAGCAATACCCGAAATGTATCAGGGAAAGTTCAGACCAGATTGGACCACTATGCGAGCGAAGGATGAGGTGTTTGAGATTCTTTGAATCTCACTCAGGGGTGCAATGATAGAAGGAGGAGGCTTAACCGACCTTAATTGTATGATGTATGTACATGAGAAAAACCCAAACCAGCAAAAAAAGAAAAAAGAAAGAGATGGTGGCAAAAGAAATCCGGAAGTCCTGGAGAGGGCACTTCTGGAATCTCCAGGCAAGAATAGAAAACACAAATTTAAAAATAGGGCCCTCTCCAACTTTAACCCGTTCATTTGATTTTTCAGATGGAGAAAATGATACAGACCCATTTGTTTGGAAGGAGAAAAAAAACTACGATCAAGAGGGAAATAAGGATCAGGGTCGAAGAGGGAATGGAAGTAATTAGGACAAAGAGTATAATAGATTGGCTAAAATGGGGGGCAACGATATTAATGAGAATTACAGTAATTAGTTTGGGAGTTTTAGTATGGCTAATTGCATTAGGAAAATCAGATGAAATAATGGACAGATTAGAAGGTCGGAATTAAATCACTATAATCAGAAATGTAACGTTAATAGATAGAGGACCATGTTATGAAGTAATAAGCGAAGAAGAAGTCACAACACAAGTTAGTTTAGAAGATCCAAATTCAAATAATAACAATGATAAAGAAGCAGATAATTCAATGAAGGAGTGGTGGACTGAATTAAAGAACAGAGGGAGGAACTTGGAATATGACAAGTCGGAATAAAACAATTAACACTTGTGTGTCAAGAATAGAACACCTCCCATATTATCCCAGCTGGAGTAATTTGGGACTCGATTTGGTAGACGAGGGCTTAAAAATTAAAGAAACAGTTAAAACAGCAATTAAAATTATAGCAAGTCCATTTAAATGGTTTTGGACAATGTTAACCTGGATTCTAAACAATTGGTACTTGTTTGTATCAGTTGCAGGAGGAGTGATAATCACTGCATTATTATGGAAATTGGGAATTTTAAATTATATAGGATTTCATGCTGCAAATGTTGCAATAAATTTGCTCAAAGAAAGAAAAGAGAGTAAAATGATACAATTGGCCACATATTTGAGGAAGGTAAATGATAAAGCCAGGAAGAAATCTTCCCGGTTTAGAAATAATCCAAAATATCAAATAATTGCTGAGGAGTGAAATCTCCGGTCACCAGCTGTGGCTGGACATGTGTCCTGAGAGCCAGTTGATGGATGATCTGAGGTCTCCACGGGACGTGTATTACATGATGGATTTATTGAAGGTCTCGACAGGTAACATGTCACTGATGAGGAATCCTACAGTTTAAAAATAAACAATGGCATGGAAGACAAATTTCTTTTATTACTTAATGAGGTGGCTTGATGTTGCGACGGGAAATATATGACAAATGTATTAAACGTAGTGGCCTTAAAGCATTATGATAGTTATCTAAAAATGTTACGTATCTTATACAATGCTGTTATGTATGTACGTAAAAAGAGAACACAAAAGATGGCTGTAACAAGGCCTGACATGGCTTGATGTATTAATGTCTACAGATAACAGGGAAAACTAATTACTGATGGTTTGTTGGTAAAGCAAGAATTAGTACTGTGAAGATACCGAAAACTGCATCAGGTCGGCGAACGGATGTCTAGCATTAAGCAGGTAGTGGGGGCTGTCAAAATCATAAATTATTATTTCATAGAATTTACAGTGCAGAAGGAGGCCATTCGGCCCATCGAGTCTGCACCGGCTCTTGGAAAGAGCACCCTATCCAAGGTCAACACCTCCACCCTATCCCCATAACCCAGTAACCCCACCCAACACTAAGGGCAATTTTGGACACTAAGGGCAATTTATCATGGCCAATCCACCAAACCTGCACATCTTTGGACATCATTATGGAGTAGACATGCGATAAATAGGTATATAAGGATGAGCATAGGTGAAAAGTTTTCAGACAAGATTTGGGACAGTAGTGGGACATCCATTTAACATTCAGGACTGAGAAAAGAACATAAGAGAATCCAGCATGTTTATCGTAGGAGGCCTACAAGACATGCAGCCGTTCGAACAGATATTGATGAATCAGCCACTGCAGGGGGTGAGAGTTGTTTTCTCTGTAGTATGAGGCTAGGTAACAGAAGAATCTTAAAAAGTTTTGACTAAAGTTTATAATATAGGTAGTTAATGGGTAAATTCTGATATGTGTGATTTAGATATTGAAGGTGAAATGTATTACAATTAGTTATAAATGTTAACTTAAATAGCAACCTGGACGGACCGGGATTTGAATTATCAATGTTATATTTTATCTTTATTAAGAGAAGTGTAATAGTAGTTGAAATAATCATGAAACACAGGAACGAACAATTATGTGCTTAGTTGCTTGACAGCATGTTAAGACAGGCCTTATTATTTTTTTAATTTTCCATTTTTAATAGGGAGGATTTCATGTTTATCTGGAAACAGATAAAATCATGGTTCGACATGAGGCCAGTGGTTTCGACTGGATGACACCGCAACCTGCTGGTTGCATTAAATGTTTCAGAATTATTAATAGAAACGGGTTTTTTACCACTTTAGAGTGGCTGTGTGGTAACTGTTATCAAGGCGGGTATGTACTTCATGCCATTCAGGACATGATAACAGAGGACAGGAATCTTAGTGAGACATGGCAATCGGTTTCTGTAGGATGTAGAGCTAATGGCCACGGCCGTAGTTGGTTTAGAGACATATTGCAAACACATCAGAGATATCCAGGGATAGAGGCAGGTTCGAAGACCCCTTTTAAATTGGCCAAGACTGGGTGTAAATGGTTGATACATGATATCGTCATTTATGCGACTGGTGAGGAACGCAAGGCGATTTGGATGCCAAGGGAATGGGATTCCCGCATACCAGCAGTGAATAGACGACCTTGTTGGTTGCTGTTGGATTAAGGGGCTTACTGATCCTAAGGGACATGAGGAGGCTTATCCGGTGCTGATATCCCAAGGAGGTAAAATGCTTTGGTGATAGTGGGACACGCGGCAAATAGCTATTGTGTTACCTTAAAGGATAGTGGCCACTATGATTCAAAGTAATTACAATTAGGGGATAACCAGTCTAACAACACTGGTGCGAGAAATTAATATATATAAAAAAGAAAGAAGAATTGAAATATGACAATTGGATATTGACAAAATGATTAGGGGGGTTAAGTATTGGATGGAATAGATCATGTTTCAAATATCAAGAGGGTGTGTTGTGAAAAGTCGGAAGAATATGACATTTGAAATATGAAAGTAACAAGTGCCTGAGGCTATATGGATCAAAGGGAGAAGTCCCACAAGAGGTTAACAGCAGCAGCCTGTTTTGAAAGCAGACAACTTCACAGGCAGGGAAGAGAACAGATATGAGCTTCATTATAATCTACAAATTAGAAAAGTCCTTGGATTGACTTAAACTCTTAAAAAGTTATATGAAAGGAAACAGTATTTCACAAATCTTGAAGCAATGGAATTTATTAAACAATTAAGAAAGACAGCCAGAATCTAAAGTGTAAAGATAAGGAACAACTGCCAAGTATGAAAAGTTGCTGATACCTGTAATAAAATGAAACAACTGATTTACAAATTAAGAAAAACTAAAAGGTGACAAGGCCACACTATAGCTTATATAATTTTGAAGTTAAAACCTTGTAGAAGATGAACAAGGCAGATAAAGTTGGAGTCGGAAGGGATAACCCTAATATGACATTAGCTTAACCCAAAGATGACCCGAGTGGAATCAAAGAAAACTCATTAAGAGACACATAAATCCAAAACAAATGCTAACTAAGACACAGACAGATTAATTACATGTCAAGAAAAGCGAGAAAAGTTACAGTCAGGAATGGCGAGCTGGTGAGGAGGTAACTGCATGGTTGCGGTTAGGGCAGCGCCACGCTTCTAAATCGATAAAACTTAACTTTCAAACTGTCAAGCAGACAGGCTGCAGGATGCAAGATGCAGAGATTAAGTGGCCCCAAATTGCTATAAAAACTGGGGAAGATGAGCAGAGAATCAGCCATTCTTCCTCGGTGATGGGACGAGCAACATCTACAGACCGAGCAGCCCAGAGAAGCGAACAGAAGACCAAACGTTAAAGAAAACTGATTGTCAAGAGAGACTTGAAAGTCTGCAACTGGTCTGAACAGGAAAAGATCTTTTTACCTTTCTGTAAAAGTAGTTATTCTCTTTTAACTTGAAAATAAAGTTATGTTCAAATTGATAACCTGAAAAAGTGGTTATTAGTATTTTCTTTAAAAAGTTTACTTTACTTCACTTAGCAAGCTGGACCCGTGTGTAAGTTACTAAGTGGTGAGTAAATAAAAGTCTTCTGCAAAGATACGGGTTATACCGGGGGATAACTTGAAATACTAGGTTGACCTGAATAGCACCCGCCAAAGTCTGCGTAGGAGTCGGGGAGTGAGAATCCCTGCTCACCATTTACAATAAACCGACCCTTTTTGGTATAAGGGGAATTCTAAGAATAGTGGTCAGGTAAAAACTACACTCTGCAGACTTACGGTATCCTCTGCACTTTTTGCTTTACCACTCATCCAAGTGTCGTTTGCAAACTTGGACACATTGCACTTGGTCCCCAACTCCAAATCATCTATATAAATTGTGAACAATTGTGGGCCTAACACTGATCCCTGAGGGACACCATTAGCTACTGATTGTTAAGTAATGGGTTAAGAGACATTGCAATTAGTTGTCTCATTTATGTTAAGTGTCCAATAATTGACACTGATATGTAAAGGGGCTTCAGGTGGCCTCTGGGTCTGGTGATGTGTAGAGTTTTGTGCAGAGTCTGTTGGAAGAAATAAAGGTGTGTTGGTGAAAAAGGAACAGAACTTTTGTCTCTTAATACCACAGCATCTAATATGTCCAACAATTGGTAGCAGAGGATGGTTCCTGTGTAAATATGAAGGGTTGAAAGATACAATTTTTCCAGATCAATCCAAGGAGTGAGTGAAAAAAGGGATATATGGCTGAACCCAGGATAAAGATGGCTGGATATGACTATCCTCCCTTATTTTCGGAAAGGGAATTGTAACGACCAATGGAGAAGTGCAGTAGTTATGTGGACAAAGGTAACTGCTTTGGGAAAGAGAAAACAGGTATGGCATTGGCTCTTTCTTTACCATATGACAGTAAAATCTGAAACAAAGTACTTTCTGAACTGGAATTGGACTCAGAAGAAGGTGTGGCGACATTATTACATTATATGGATTAGATTTATAAGAAAGATGACTTGTTAAGTGCGTATGAAGCATGGTCGGATTTTGATAAGTTCCGGAAAATGGAGGATTTATCCATGGAAGACTATATAATGGAATTTGGCAGACTATATAAAAGGCTACAGAAACACAACCTGGAATTTCCACAGTCTGTGTTGGCCTTTAAATTACTTCCCTGTGCTAGAGTGAGCAACATGGATAGACTCCTGGTTTTGACAGGAGTTCAGTTTACGGATATGGATACCTTATGACAAAAGCTTTACAAAGGTTTTTGGGGAAACATTCGATTCCGATGGCTCTGATGACCCAAATAGGTCAGCCTGCAATAAGGCAGAATATGGAAGATACACTACTAATAGGATGGCGAAATCGTATGGCTACGAACAGGCCTCAAGACTATAAAAGGAGACCGAGACAAGGAAATTGTGAAGACATAAACCCAGTTAGAACCTACAATAGGAAGATGAACCCCAGAAATGCACGGGGCATGATAAATCGATGTTTTCCATGTGACTCCCAATACCATTATGCTTTTAACTGTCCAACTCGTTATGATAGAGTGTTTGAAGCGACACATGGCACGGAAGAGTCAGAAGAGGAAAAAGATAGTGACCAGAAAGAAGGCATTGTCTATTAACAAGCAGTTTTACGTTGGTAATGAGGGTGTTGGTTGCAGAATCCTTCAACTGTGCTGTATCGGTCAATGGCTGCACATCTACTGTGTGTGGGATTGACTGGTTAAAATGTTATCTGGACTCCTTGAATACTGAAAATTGTAACAAGGTTAAGGAATTTGAAAGTTCCACACGTTTCAGGTTTGGGGATGATAATACTCTGAAGTCGCTGAAAAGATTGGTGATCCCTTGCCGTTGATGAAGAAAGCACACATGAAACTGTATATGGAACAGGATAAGGCAACAGTTTTTGGAAAGACGGTAGACTTACAATTTACACAGTCGAGACACTATTGTATTACATTACTGACAAATAATATTTCAAGTAGAGTGGTCAAGGATGTGTTAATGGCAGTTGAAAATGGGATTTTAGCTGATAAAAAGCTTGTTGTAGTAAAACTGCATAGGCAATTTGCAGATCCGTCTCCTCGGAGGCTGAAAAATTTATTAAAGGATGCAGGGGTAAGGGATGACGACTATACTAAACTGATAGAACAGGTTAGTCATCGCTGTGAAGTTTGTAGGAAGTACAGAAGGACATCAGCACGACCGATAGTAACGCTACCTTTGGCCAGGGATTTTAACGACATTGTGGCCAAGGACTTTAAGATCTGGGATAAAGCAAATAATATATTTATTTTGCATTTTATAGATTTAGCAACCAGATTTAGTCAATCAACGATTGTACGAAGTAAAGAAAATGGAGTAATTCTGGATCAAATCCTGGAAAAATGGATCGGGACAGGAATGGGTCCACCGGCAAAATTCCTTACGGACAATGGGGGAGAATTTGCTAATGATGAGTTTAGGGATACGTGTGAAAACATAAATATCAGAGTTATGAACACGGCTGCAGAAAGCCCATTTAGTAATGGTGTCTGTGAAAGACATCATGCTGTCATCGATGACATGCTTCGAAAAATTTTGGCAGATCGACCAAACTGCAGGCTCAATTCAGCTTTAGCATGGACGGTACATGCAAATAATTCATTGCAGATGGTTGGGGGCTATAGTTCTTATCAATTAGTGTTTGGTAGAAATCCTAAAATTCCGTCCATTTTGGATGACCGGCCTCCAGTTTGGGAGGGGCTGCAATTAGCTCTGGTTTTGATGAACATTTAAATGCATTACGTAGCAGTAGAAAAGCTTTTTTGGAAGCAGATGCCTCTGAAAGAATTCGCAGAGGTTTGAGACACAATGTACGGCCATCAGATGCCATTTTTCAGCAAGGAGACATGGTATACTATAAGAAAGACAATTCTAATGAATGGAAAGGCCCAGGGAAGATCGATGGAAAAACAACTATTTTGCAACATTGTAATCAAACTGTTAGGGTACATTCATCAAGGATAATGAGTACCGATTACAAATGTTCAAATTTAGACAGAGCAGACAAACATGACGAGGAATCAGGTACGCATGTGTTACAGAACTATGAGGACCAGTTAACTGATATAGACCGGGTTTCTGTCGAGGAACACGACACTTCTGATAAATTAGGACAGGCCATTTTTTCCGAAAGGGCAACTGCCAAAAGTTGGTACAAAAGTGACATACTTGCCTGAAGGGTCTAGTCAATGGAAGGATGCAGCTGTTATTAGTAGAGCAGGGAAGGCCACTGGAAGTATAAACATTAGTTGAATGTACAGCATTCAGGGGAGAGAGTTATGACAATGGATTGGGAAAACGAAGTTCAAAAATGGAGGGCACAGAAATGCAGTGCCAGTTCAGATAGTACATCGGATAGTGAACAGGTTCGCAGGAAAATGTCAAGAACTATTGAAAGGACATCCCACAACAGAAGGGAAAGATCAAGCAGTAGCAGGACAGAACGAGATACCAGGCGGGAGAGGGGACGTAGTTTATCAAGGTCTCGGAACATGAGTAAGACTACGAATACTAATAGGAGTAGAATCCACATGCACGTGAGATTTTGGGGCTTCAAATAAATTAGATGAAAAAGTTATCAAAGATGCTAAACAGCAAGAATTGCATAGTTGGAGTGAATTTGGGGTATACACGAAAGTACCGGAGAGGGGACAAAAAGCTCTCTCCCACAGATGGATTTGCATGGAAAAGGTTCTTCCGGATGGAACTTATAAGGCAAAGGCCAGGCTTATGGCAAGGGGATTTGAAGAAAACTTAGAAGATCAGGATTTAAGAGTAGATTCACCTACAGCAGGGAAGGTTATTTTAAAGATTTTCTTGGCTCTATTAGCCACAAAGGCATGGGAATGCAAATCTATCGATATAAAAGCTGCCTTTTTGCAGGGGCATTAGGTCCAGAGAGACATTTTTATCCGTCCTCCTAAAGAAGCAGCTAACACAGAAGGGCTACTCTGGAAGTTGAACACATGTGTATATGAATTAAATGATGCATCTAGAGTGTGGTACTTTTCGGTAAGTTTTATTAAAGTTAGGCTGTTGCCAGTTGAAAGAAGATCCTGCAATGTTTTACTGGCACTATAAAGGAAATCTTTCTGGCATCTTTATGATGCATGTCGATTATTTTTTTGTGGGGTGGGACTAGTGATTTTGAAGCTATTGTAATCTCTGGTTTGAGAAAAGAATTCAGGGTTGGAAGTCAGGCTTCCGGTGCATTTAAATATATTGGACTGGAAATCGGACAGACTAAGTTAGGGGCAACTTTACGTCAACAATCTTATTTGGAGAGCATCAGCCCAATAGCAATTAGTTGTGGCCGGGTTTCACAAAACGACGCAATGGTTTCAAAGATAGATAAAGAGCAACTGCGAAGTTTAATTGGGCAACTGAACTGGTTAGGTAGACAGACTAGACCGGACGTGAGTTTTGATGTCTTAGAGTTGAGTACAAAAATGAATGATCCCAAAGTGGAAGACATAATAAGAGCAAATAAAGCGTTGGCCAAACTTAAAATGCAGGAGTGTGTTTTGAAATTCCCGGTTTTAGGTGATCTTAGGCACTTGAAACTCATAGTTTGTAGTGATGCGTCCTATGCAAATTTATGTGATGGGGTTTCAAGCGCAGGAGGTTTTATAATTTTCCTTTTGGGGAACAATGGTAAATGTTGCCCTCTTGTGTGGGAAACAAAGAAAATAAGGAGAGTGGTCAAAAGCACTTTGGATGCTGAGACGTTAAGTGTTGTGGAAGCGGTGAATATGGCCTTTATATTAGCCAGAAATTGACAGAAATTTTGGGATTTGGGGATTTGGGTAACATACCTATTGACTGTCACATTGACAATAAATCCCTGTGGGAAAATGTGCACTCTACAAAAAATGTCAATGAAAAGAGGTTAAGGATTGACATCGCAAGTTTGAAGCAGATGTTAGACAGAGGGGAAATAACAAAAATTAATTGGGTCGACAGTAGTTCTCAACCGTCAGACTGTTTTACGAAAAGAGGGGATAGTTCACGGAAACTTTTGGATATTGTTAATGAAGGGCGCCTGTTTCTGTGATTTTTTTTTTTTCTTTCTTCCAAACAAAAAAAAACTGGGGAAAAAACAGGGGAGAAATCACATGTGTGTTTTAGTTTCTTGAAATTTTGTTTTCACCTAATTGTTTTTTTTTCTCCAAGGAAGGGGAGACTGTTAAGTAATGGTTAAGAGACATTGCAATTAGTTTCTCATTTATGTTAAGTGTCGAATAATTGACACTGATATGTAAAGGGGCTTAAGGTGGCCTCTGGGTCTGGTGATGTGTAGAGTTTTGTTCAGAGTCTGTTGGAAGAAGTAAAAGTGTTTTGGTAAAAAGGAACAGAACTTTTGTCTCTTCGTCCCACAGCATCTAATACGTCTAACACTGATTGCCAACCGGAGAAACACCCATTAATCCCCACTCTTTGCTTTCTATTAATTAACAGAATCATTTATCCACGCTACTACTTTACCCTTAATGCCATGCATCTTTATCGTATGCAGCAACCTTTTGTGTGGCACCTTGTCAAAGGCTTTCTGGAAATCCATATATACCACATCCATTGGCTCCCCATTATCTACCGCTCTGGTAATGTCTTCAAAAAATTCCACTAAATTAGTTAGGCACGACCTGCCCTTTATGAACCCATGCTGCATCTGCCCAATGGAACAATTTCCATCCAGATGCCTCACTATTTCTTCTTTGATGATAGATTCCAGCATCTTCCCTACTACCGAAGTTAAGCTCACTGGCCTATAATTACCCACTTTCTGCCTACCTCCTTTTTTAAACAGTGGTGTCATGTTTGCTAATTTTCAATCCGCTGGGACCACCCCAGAGTCTAGTGAATTTTTGTAAATTATCAACAGTGCATTTGCAATTTCCCTAGCCATCGCTTTTAGCACTCTGGGATGCATTCCATCAGGGCCAGGAGACTCGTCTACCTTTACCTCCATTAGCTTTCCCATCACTACCTCCTTCGTGATAACAATCATCTCAAGGTCCTCACCTGTCATAGCCTCATTCCTATCAGTCATTGGCACGTTATTTGTGTCTTCCACTGTGAAGACCAACCCAAAAACTCTCATAATCTATCTTACTTTTCTTTATAGCTTTTTTAGTAGCTTTCTGTTGCCCTCTAAAGATTTCCCAGTCCTCTAATCTCCCGCTAATCTTTGCCATTTTGTATGCTTTTTCCTTCAATTTGATACTGTCCCTTATTTCCTTAGATAGCCACGGTTGATATTCCCTATTTCTACCGTCCTTCCTTTTTGTTGGTATAAACCTTTGCTGAGCACTGTGAAAAATCGCTTGGAAGGTTCTCCACTGTTCCTCAACTGTTTCACCATAAAGTCTTTGCTCCCAATCTACCTTAGCTAGCTCTTCTCTCATCCCACTGTAATCTCCATTGTTTCAGCTCAAAACACGAGTTTTTGATTTTACCTTCTCACCCTCCATTTGTATTTTCAATTCCAAAATATAGTGATCGCCCCTTCCGAGAGGATCCCTAACTATGAGATCATTAATCAATCCTGTCTCATTACACAGGACCAGATCTAGGACCGCTTGTTCCCTCGTAGGTTCCATTACATACTGTTCTAGGAAACTATCGCAGATACATTCTATAAACTCCTCCTCAAGGCTGCCTTGACCGACCTGGTTAAACCAATCGACATGTAATTAAAATCCCCCATGATAACTGCTGTACCATTTCTACATGCATCAGTTATTTCTTTGTTTATTGCCTGCCCCACCACAATGTTGGTCACGGTTGAGTGTAAAGCACACTCACCCAGAACAAGCAACATTTAGTGGCGGCTCTGGTGGGATTCGATTAGAAGTGGCCCACCCACTCCGAGAGAACCCAGAAATTTGAATCTGAAATCCAATTGGGAAAAGAAAAAACCACAAATGTTCAAGTAGTTCAAATCAATCCTCATAATTCGGAAGTGTATTTTTGCATGCGTAACTAACAGGTTTATGAGGTAAAACCGAGAGATTTTTGTTGCGACAAACTGTCGGGAGTTTATAATTCGGAAAATAGCGAAAGCCGTACCCGTATTTTAAAGCATTGCCTTATTATCCCTCGTTCCAAATTTAAGAGAGCATAAGAGAAAAAGAGATGGCCATGCAGGCAATGGAACGCCTCATGAACCCAGAGCAGTTCGTGGTCGCACGACCAACAGCAGCAGAAAAGGTCAGTGTCCCGTTTAGGAGCTGGAACTCAGGAAGTACCTCAAAGGGAAAGGATGGCCCCTTCGGAGTGAGTTTTGTTTGAATGAGGAGACAGGTCCCGGGAGTATAGGGCATACTTGGTGGGCGAACCTGTCTGAAATTCATAAGAAAGGTTTGAGTAAAGCACGTAAGACGGTGGCAATTGTGTCCTGCTTGGCACAATTGCGAGGCACAGAGGAGGTCATCAGGACGCTCCGAGTAGATTTAGAGGAGAAAACAGAATGAGCAAAGTGGATGTCAGGGACATCGAAAAGGAGAATTTAGGATTAAGGCAATGACTAGCAGATAAGGATAGAGAGGTGGATGATGCCAAGAGGGCACATCAGTCTTGTCTAGCCCATCTGAGCAGCTCTCAAGTTCAGTACGAAAAAGCCTATCAAGATGTGCAGCGTGCAGTCTTGATAAGACAGGAATCAGAGAAACAGGTAGGTACACTGAAAAAGCAGTGTAGCGACCTAAAGGCAGCTTTAAGGGCACTCCATGCTGCCATCACTGAGCAAAGGCAAAGCACAGTGAACCATGCAAAATGTAGGAAGAAGATTGCGGAGCTGCAATCTCTGCTTTCTGTGCAGAATGGCTTCCAAGAGACATTTGGAACACAATTAGAAGAAGAGAATGCCCCAGATTGGGGTTAAGTGAGACAGCGCAGCGATATGTTCAGGTAACATGTGCGCTAGCAACGCAGCAGAAAAGGAAAGCGCCCCAACCCCCCACAGATCAGATAGCACCCGCACCAATGAACCCAGTCACCATCCAACGAAAAACAACCGCAGAAGGCGCACCCGAGATCACTAACACCACCCCCTTAACCATGACTCAATTAAGGGATGCGTGTGAGAAAATCACCCCGTTTCTCCCCACTTCAGACCCCCACCAATTCTTTGCATGAGTGAAGCAGCCGGTGTCCATGTACGGCCTGGATGAGCAAGAGCAGGTTATGCTCACAGTTTTGAGTTTAGACTCATCAGTAGTAGCAGCCCTCCCCGACCCACAGAACGTTGGAGGAGGCACCCTCGAAGAGATGAATACAGCTATTTTAGACGCGATAGGGTAGAACAGAGGAGACCCAGTCGAAGGCCTAAACAAGTGTAGGCAGAAAACGACCGAGCACCCCACAACATTCGCAGGAAGGCTGTGGATTCACTTCACTGCAGTTTTCGGTGATTTAGACCACGCACATTTGACACGAGATAACATGGTTAAATGGACCCGCGCTATCATCTCCCACGCCACAGTTGCAGGACAGAATGTCAGCTCCAATTATGACCCCTCAGAAGTGGCCCATAATGGAAAATGGGTATTGAAAAAATTGTCCTGCGCTTGGGAGCAATCTGTCCACAGCAAGGTAACATTTAAGAACCCTGAAGAAGCTCAAGCTGCAGCAGATATCCAAGCAGTAAGAACGCACCAAAACCCCGCATGGGTAACTGAGGGAAAGAACAGCCCCCCACAGAAGTCACAGGAATGTTTTAACTGCAGACAGTTAGGGCATTTTGCTAGGGAATGCAACGCCCCACAGAAATCTCAGAGAGGCCAGCAGACAGGCATCCTAAACAGGAACAGAGCGAAGCCTATCCACAATATAGGGACGCAGTCAGGACAGACCAATGTGGATGGAATGGACTGACGGTGTTCGGGCTCCCCCACTTGGGTCTGTGACACCCTCTGGGACACATCCGGACGACCGGTAGTCACAGCGAAAATTCGGGGAAAGCCCATAGAATTACTCTGGGACACAGGAGGGTCCCGCACGACCATTAATTCCTCCAGTACACCACAGGCAGACACGTGGCCCACTACAGCCACAATAACATTCAGCGGCTTTACAGGCCACTCACAGCAAGGAACCATTACAACCCCTGGACCAATCCAACTAGGGAATATCTCCACCAGACACCCCGTTGTTTTAGTTAATCTGCCCCGCACAGCAGAACACATACTGGGCATTGACTTTATGAATGCCCACAGCCTGTCGTTCGATCCAGTAAATCAGTGTGTCTGGAGAATGGCAAAATCAGACAGAGCACCTGCAACGCTCATAGTAGGTGAGTACGCAAACAGGATTAGCGCAGTAGGCGACTACTGTTTTGACCCCACCACGCTTAGCACGGACAAACAGGTTAGGGCAGTTTTGAACAAGCACAGGACAGCATTTTCCAGTCACCGGCATGACTGCGACAGAATGACTGGACAAGTTCAGATTACAGGACATGACCCGAGACCACAAAGACAGTATAGATTTCCCCTGGAAGCGGAGGAAGAAATAGGAAAGGTAATAAAGAGCTTATTAGAGCAGGGCATACTTAGGACAGTAGCCTCGACTAATAATGCCCCTATTTGGCCAGTGAGGAAGCCCGACGGATCATGGCGTCTGACCATTGATTATCGGGAACTCAACAAAGTTACCCCAGCAGTAGCCCCCACGGTAGCAACAAGTCACGAGACCATGCTCAAGCAGGGACTCAACTCCAAGTATTTCATGGTATTGGACATTAGCAACGGCTTCTGGTTAATCCCATTGGCAAAGGCGTGCCAGTACAAATTTGCCTTCACTTTCAAAGGTCAGCAGTACACGTGGACATGCCTCCCACAAGGATTCCACAATTCCCCCTCCATTTTCCACCGACAGCTGGCAAATGGACTAGCAAAATTTTCCCAACCCGAATGTCTGGTACAGTATGTGGACGACCTATTACTGCAGACAGACACCAAGGCAGAGCACATCACGCTTCTGTCTGAACTCCTGGAACTTCTGAACTTAATCAGATGTAAAGTTAACCCCAGAAAGGCCCAACTATTGGAGAATAAAGTGATGTATTTGGGTACAATCATCACGCACGGCAAGCGCGAGATCGAGTTCAAAAGAATTAACTCGATCGTCAAATTGCCCCTTCCCCAAAATGTTTCAGCCCTCCGGTCGTTTTTAGGACTGGTTGGGTATTTTCGGAACCATATCGATGGTTTTGCGACCAAGGCAGCCCCACTTTCAGACTTCCTTAAGAAAGGAGCACCTTTGGAATGGCTTCCGCAGCATACAGAGGCTGTGGAAGATTTAAAGAAAGCCCTTAGCGCAGCACCTGCACTGCAAGTTCAAGACCCGCTCTCCCCCTATGCAATTGAGGTAGCAAGCACAGATCTGACCCTCTTGGCCGTGCTCCTTCAGGAACGGCACGAGCAGCTACGACCAGTGGCTTATGCCTCCAGACTGTTCGACCCAGTAGAGAAAGGATTTTCAGCCTGCGAAAGGCACCTGCTTGCGGTATTCTGGGCAGTACAATACTTTTCTTACATTACCGGACTCAACCCCATCACCATTCTGACCGAACACACCCCCACACAGTTACTTTTAGATGGACGACTGAAGGACGGTTCAGTGAGCCAGATAAGAGCAGCTAGGTGGACACTTCTGTTACAGGGACGGGACATTACAGTTAAACAGACCAGGACACACACATTTTTAGCAGACAACCTCCAATACCCAGGACAACCCCATTATTGCGAGATAGGAGCCCCCCTCCACAACACAGGACCCTTCATTGCTAAAACGCCCCCCAGGAAGATAGAGAATTCAAGCCAGAGCCCCCAGCACACAGACACGTGTGCCCCCTTGACGATTTATGTGGATGGTTCATCCACTGTTTTAGATGGCGAACGCATCACTGGATGCGGAATTTATGTGGAAGATGCGCAGGGACGCGCACTAGAGGAGAGAGCATTAAAGTTACCCAACCACTTAGGCGCGCAGGCAGCAGAGCTCACGGCCATAGCATACACAGTGGACCACCCAGATTTGTTCCCCAGCCCAGCAGACATATATTTGGACAGTCTGTATGTCTGTAACAGCCTAACAGATTTTCTACCTCTGTGGAGGACAAGAGGTTTTGTCTCCGTGGATGGGAAGCCCCTTCCATCAGCCCCATTACTCCGCCATATCCTAGAGAGGGCAAAGGATAGGACGTATGGCATTATTAAAGTTAGAAGCCACCATCGGTCACCCCCCCCCCCATGAAATGTGAAAGCCGACGCACTGGCTAAAGCAGGTTCCAGGCGAGGTCATTTTTGGACACCCCCAGCTAGCGCACCAGCCAGCGACCCTGTGAGCTCAGTCCAAGTCTCACAAACGAACATAGAGGATTTAGTACAGGCACAGAGGCAGGACGAAAATCTCCGGGAGATTTTAAAAGGAAACTTTGTGGCCCAGTACGACAAGTTTAAACACGCTCTGACCACATACGAGGGTGTGGTTATCAAAGACAAGTTGTATGTGGTTCCTGAGAAAGACAGGAATCAAATGATTGCCTTATTCCATGATGGTCATGGACATCAAGGGATCGACCCTACCACAGCCCACATCAAGATGTTCTGTTGGTGGCCCAGTTTAAGAGACGATGTCACGCACTACATAGAGAACTGTTTGATTTGTGCACAGAATAACCCGGAGAGGTATTCTAAGAAGGCACAACTCGGCTGCACTCGCCCCGTTAATGGCCCCTGGACTAACCTCCAGATCGATTTTATAGGTCCATTGCCCCCTTGCAGGAATGGCTATAAATATGTTCTGGTGGTCATAGACACGGTCACAAAATGGGTAGAGGCATTCCCATCTCGCACAAGCACAGCAAAAACGACGGCAAAGATCCTGACCCACCATATCTTTACTAGATGGGGACTCCCCAGAAGTATTGAGTCGGACCAGGGATCTCATTTTACAGGACGGGTCATGAAGAACGTCCTGACCATATTCGGCATTAAACAAAATTTCCACATTGCGTATCACCCCCAGTCAAGCGGAATAGTGGAACGCATGAATCGGACTCTAAAATCGACCCTTAGAAAGATGGTCCAGGAAAACAATTCAACTTGGGATTCAGTGCTCCCATTCGCTCTTATGTTTATACGAAACACCGTTTCAGCATCAACAGGTTTCACCCCACACACACTCATGACCGGACGCCCCATGAAAGAATCTTAATTTGTTTTAGGACTCGACATGACCAGCCCAGAAGTGACGGCCCTCACACACGAGACATCAGTAAAACAATTAGTTGAAATTGTAAGGTCGGCTCAGTTAGCAGCCGCAGTTAAATTAGGAAGAGAAAGAAACAGAGCAAGGTTTGTTTCAACAGGACTGTCCATTACACAGAATTTAAGGTTGGACAACAGGTAATGTTATCTGTTTATAACCCCAGCATGTTTTTGGCCCCAAAATATTCCGGCCCGTACTCAATTGCGGACAAAATCAGCCCTTCAGTTTACAAGATAAAGTACCCCAACGGGAAGACTGCCTGGTTCCATATCAACCGGTTAAAGGCATATGGAGCACAGTCCAACCACTCACACCATGTCCGGCTAGACGCCACAGAACGAGCCAGAAATGGAATGTAATGATGATAATGTTTTAAGGATAGGAAGTTAGAATGTTTAAATGTGTAAGGGAGTGTAGTTTACAAAGGATAGTTAGAGGTTCCCTAGTAATGCATGTCCCCTTTGACATAGTGCCAACCAGAGCCTGTTAGATAAAAATTTTGTGCCATAATTGAGGAAAGTGTAGAGGCCATGGGACTCGCTGAGGTCAGGGAACACAAAGACACCGAACTTGGGTGATCCTTCATGATTTCTCATGAGTTCAAAAGGCAATCCGATTTTAAACAAGAAGTCGCTGCGGGACCTGATGCGCGACATCGATCCAAATGGGCTCCCTGATGCCGTCATTGAAGAAATGCTTTTGTGGATTGGTGATGCTTTTATTGCTGGTGTGGTGAGTGCTGCATGTAACTGGCATGTTGCCGTGGGTTAAACACGCTGGGAGTCAAGGATGTTCAACTACACCTTGAGCAGCAGTGGAATATGTGGATGCCTGGATTTGGTTCCAGTGAGATTGGGTCCTGTTGGAGGGCCTGCAGAGCTGCGGCTCCTGGATGGAAAATGGCACTGATACCTGGAACAAGGCACACATTGATTATCAGATAATTTCTACGACAAAGTTCTGGACGTGATAACACATTCTCACATTCTCAGGCTTATCCTCCATTTCTGTTGAGGAACTTGCGAGTGAGTTCTCCCAGTGAGCCAGTGAAGACACAGCCATAGTGAGATACAGATAAGAGTGAGTTTGGGAATTTGAAGCTCGGTGGGAATTCGAAGCTTGGGGGGGAGGAGGTGCTTTTTATCCCTGGTAAGTGACTGGTAAGTAGTTTTTCTTTTTATTTTCCTTGGTATATTTATTTATTTTTTCTTCGTGTTTTGGTTTTTGAAATTGTAGTTGTTGAAGTTAACCAAAGGTTTAAGACATGGCAAGAGATCCTAGACCCTCGTCATGCTCCTCGTGTACGATGTGGGAGCTCAGGGACATATCCACTGTCCCTGGCTCCTTCACGTGCAAGAAGTGTGTCCAGTTGCAGCTCCTGTTAGACCGCTTGATGGCTCTGGAGCTGGGGATGGACTCACTTTGGAGCATCCGCGATGTTGAGGATGTCGTGGATAGCACGTATAGCGAGTTGGTCACACCGCAGGTGAAAGTTACTGAGGGAGATAGAAAATGGGTGACCAAAATTCAGAGCAAGAGTATGAAGGCAGTGCAGGTGTCCCCTGCGGTCATCTCCCTGCAAACCAGATATACCATTTTGGATACTGTTGAGGGAGATGGCTCACCAGAAGAAGGCAGCAGCAGCCAGGTTCATGGCCCCATGGCTGGCTCTGCTGTGCAGCAGGGCAGGAAGAAGAATGGCAGGGCTATAGTGATAGGGGGCTCAATTGTGAGGGGAATAGACAGGCGGTTCTGTGGACGCAATCGAGACTCCAGGATGGTATGTTGCCTCCCTGGTGCAAGGGTCAAGGATATCTCGGAGCGGCTGCAGGCAATTCTGGGGGGGGGGGGGGGGGGGGGGGGTGAATAGCCAGCTGTCGTGGTGCACATAGGCACCAACGATATAGGTAAAAAAATGGGACGAGGTCCTACAAACTGAATTCAGGGAGTTAGGAGTTAAACTAAAAAATAGGACCTCAAAGGTAGTAATCTAAGGATTGCTACCTGTGCCATGAGCTAGTCAGAGTAGGAATGTCAGGATAGATAGGATGAATGCGTGGCTCGAGAGATGGTGCAAGAGGGAGGGATTCAAATTCCTGGGGCATTGGGACTGGTTCTGGGGGAGGTGGGACCAGTACAAACCGGACGGTCTACACCTGGGCAGGACTGGAACCGATGTCCTAGTGTTTGCTAGAGCTGTTGGGGAGGATTTAAACTAATGTGGAAGGGGGATGGGAACTAATGCAGGAAGTCAGAAGATAGTAAAACAGGTACAGAAACGAAAGGCAGTAAGGGGGAAAGTGTAAGGCAGAGGAGCCATAGTCAAAAATCAAAAAAGGCGACAGTACAAGGTACAGTGACTGAGGGAAGCTCAGTGAATAGGCCCAGTAATACTAAAAGGAATAAAACGGGAAGTAAAAACATAAATGGTAAGCATCGCGGCAGGTTGTCACATGAAGATATGGGTTCAACGACAAGGAAAATTAGGAGAAAAGTTAAGAGGAAATATAACTCAGGAGAGGTTACTGATCGAGGTGTTAAGATTCAAAACAGAGATATAAAAGCCAACATAAGTGTACTTTACCTGAATGCTCATAGTATTCGGAATAAGGTAAATGAGTTGATGGTGCAAATCATCGTGAATGACTGTGATTTAGTGGCCATTACTGAAACATGGTTAAAGGATGGTCACGCCTGGGAGTTAAACATCCAAGGGTATCAAACTATTCGGAAGGACAGAGTGGATGGTAAGGGAGGTGGTGTAGCTCTGTTATTTAAGGATGACATGTGGGCAATAGTAAGGGATGAAGTTGGTGCTATGGAGGATAAGGTTGAATCCATTTGGGTGGAAATCAGGAATAGTAAGGCGAAAAAGTCACTGATAGGAGTAGTCTATAGGCCACCAAATAGTAACATTGTGGTGGGGCAGGCAAAAAACAAAGAAATAACTGATGCATGTAGAAATGGTACAGCAGTTATCATGGGGGATTTTAATCTACATGTCGATTGGTTTAACCAGGTCGGTCAAGGCAACCTTGAGGAGGAGTTTATAGAATGTATCCGCGATAGTTTTCTAGAACAGTATGTAATGGAACCTACGAGGGAACAAGCGGTCTTAGATCTTGTCCTGTGTAATGAGACAGGATTGATTCATGATCTCATAGTTAGGGATCCTCTCTGAAGGAGCGATCACAATATGGTGGAATTTAAAATACAGATGGAGGGTGAGAAAGTAAAATCAAATACTAGTGTTTTGTGTTCAAACAAAGAAAATTACAATGGGATGAGAGAAGAGCTAGCTAAGGTAGACTGGGAGCAACGTCTTTGTGGTGAAACAGTTGAGGAACAGTGGAGAACCTTCCAAGCGATTTTTCACAGTGCTCAGCAAAGGTTTATACCAACAAAAAGGAAGGACAGTAGAAAGAGGGAAAATCGACCATGGATATCTAAGGAAATAAGGGTGAGAGTATCAAATTGAAGGAAAAAGCATATAAAGTGGCAAAGATTGGTGGGAGACTAGAGGACTGGGAAATCTTTAGAGGGCAACAGAAAGCTACTAAAAAAGCTATAAAGAAGAGCAAGATAGAGTATGAGAGTAAACTTGCTCAGAATATAAAAACAGACAGTAAAAGTTTTTACAAATATATAAAACAACAAAGAAAAAAAAGAGTGGCTAAGGTAAATGTTGGTCCTTTAGAGGATGAGATGGGAGTTTTAATAATGGGAGATGAGGAAATGGCTGAGGAACTGAACAAGTTTTTTGGTCAGTCTTCACAGTGGAAGACACAAATAACATGCCAGTGACTGATAGAAATGAGGCTATGACAGGTGAGGACTTTGAGAGGATTGTTATCACTAAGGAGGTAGTGATGGGCAAGCTAATGGGGCTAAAGGTAGACAAGTCTCCTGGCCCTGATGGAATGCATCCCAGAGTGCTAAAAGAGATGGCTAGGGAAATTGCAGATGCACTAGTGATGATTTACCAAAATTCACTAGACTCAGGGGTGGTCCCGGTGGATTGGAAATTAGCAAACGTGACACCATTGTTTAAAAAAGGAGGTAGGCAGAGAGCAGGAAATTATAGGCCAGTGAGCTTAACTTCCGTAGTAGGGAAGATGCTGGAATCTATCATCAAGAAAGAAATAGCGAGGTATCTGGATAGAAATTGTCCCATTGGGCAGACGCACCATGGGTTCATAAAGGGCAGGTCGTGCCTAATTAATTTAGTGGAATTTCTTGAGGACATTACCAGTGCAGTAGATAACGGGGAGCCAATGGATGTGGTATATCTGGATTTCCAAAAAGCCTTTGACAAGGTGTCACACAAAAGGTTGCTGCATAAGATAAAGATGCATGGCATTAAGGGTAAAGTAGTAGCATGGATAGAGGATTGGTTAATTAATAGAAAGCAAAGAGTGGGGGTTAATGGGTGTTTCTCTGGTTGGCAATCAGTAGCTAGTGGTGTACCTCAGGGATCCGTGTTGGGCCCACAATTGTTCACAATTTACATAGATGATTTGGAGTTGGGGACCAACGGCAATGTGTCCAAGTTTGCAGATGACACTAAGATGAGTGATAAAGCGAAAAGTGCAGAGGATACTGGAAGTCTGCAGAGGGATTTGGATAGGTTAAGTGAATGGGCTAGGGTCTGGCAGATGGAATACAATGTTGACAAATGTGAGGTTATCCATTTTGGTAGGAATAACAGCAAACGGGATTATTATTTAAACGATAAAATATTAAAGCATGCTGCTGTGCAAAGAGACCTGGGTGTGCTAGTGCATGAGTCACAGAAAGTTGGTTTACAGGTGCAACAGGTGATTAAGAAGGCAAATGGAATTTTGTCCTTCATTACTAGAGGGATGGAGTTTAAGACTAGGAAGGTTATGTTGCAATTGTATAAGGTGTTAGTGAGGCCACACCTGGAGTATTGTGTTCAGTTTTGGTCTCCTTACTTGAGAAAGGACGTACTGGCGCTGGAGGGTGTGCAGAGGAGATTCACTAGGTTAATCCCAGAGCTGAATGGGTTGGATTATGAGGAGAGGTTGAGTAGACTGGGACTGTACTCGTTGGAATTTAGAAGGATGAGGGGGGATCTTATAGAAACATTTAAAATTATGAAGGGAATAGATAGACCAGATGCGGGCAGGTTGTTTCCACTGGCGGGTGAAAGCAGAACTAGGGGACATAGCCTCAAAATAAGGGGAAGTAGATTTAGGACTGAGTTTAGGAGGAACTTCTTCACTCAAAGGGTTGTGAATCTATGGAATTCCTTGCCCAGTGATGCCGTTGAGGCTCCTTCATTAAATGTTTTTAAGGTAAAGATAGATAGTGTTTTGAAGAAGAAAGGGATTAAAGGTTATGGTGTTCGGGCCGGAAAGTGGAGCTGAGTCCACAAAAGATCAGCCATGATCTCATTGAATGGCGAAGCAGGCTCGAGGGGCCAGATGGCCTACTCCTGCTCCTAATCCTTATGTTCTTATGTTTAAGAGCAAGCAATAAATACAGCCTGCAGCTGTGACACGCTTTCACAACCAACAAGGCTAATTCCTCATTTCAATGGCCTTCAGCTGTGAAGCTAAAGGCTACTCAGAGGCAAAGTTAGTGAAATTGACTTTCAGCATCGAAGCCGGAGCAGGGCTCAGTCCCGGAATTGTTTGATAGGACAGGCAGACTGCAGCTGTGGTTGCTCCTGCTATGGGTCTCCACACTATTTAAATATGGCTTGAAGTCCTCATAGACGCAAAACCGCTCACCCATTCCCCCCAGTGGCAACCCTCGACTTAAACCACTTCAGCACCATGACCAGGTCCAACCCCCCCCCCCATTGTCCTCTAGCCCCCCTCCCCACCCCCACCCGCCCATCGCCTGTCCCCGCCCAAGCACTGGGCCAACAGCTCCGGTGCCCTTGAGCGATGCCAGAAAATGGAAATGGCTGCTCACCTCCTGACGTCCCCTCAGTAACCACTGCGCCAGCTTCACGTTTTTAAAATGGTATACTAAATGAAGCCCGGATGACATCTCGCTGAGGAGTCGGGTAATTCCCGGAATGCCGCTGCATTCAACTTCAATCTTGCTAATGAGATTGAAATGAATGCAAACGAGGGTTAATGATATTTTGCCACTTTTGAATTCGCCATCGGGAACAGGATGGGTGAATTGCAAACTGGATCACGTCTGACGGAAATCTCGAATTTGGCCTTTCCCGCCATTTAGGGGCTGATTTAGCTCATTGGGTTAAATCGCTGGCTTTTAAAGCAGACCAAGCAGGCCAGCAGCACGGTTCGATTCCCGTACCAGCCTCCCCGGACAGGCGCCGGAATGTGGCGACTAGGGGCTTTTCACAGTAACTTCATTGAAGCCTACTCGTGACAATAAGCGATTTTCATTTCATTTTCATTTCATTTCATTTACCTGGTGCACCCAGATTAACACCGGGCGCGACACAGTGATTGAATAGCACCCAATATCTTTCTTTGATGAACTGAGACTTTCCAAGTGTTTAGTTACTTTGGGTGGAAATTTCCATTTTTCAATGCAGAGTGTCACAGTGGTTGGGAAAAGCGATGTTCAATCTGCCGTATCCTCCAGCGGACAGGAGAAGAATTTGCGGGGGGTGGTCCCATGACGTCATGCTGGTGGTCAGGTTCTCATTGAACTTGCCCTGCCAGCAACTTACTTTTTTAATGATCGGTAGCATTTTAAAAATCTGCCCTAGTATAAAGAAGTTACTGTGAGGAACTCCTGCAGTGATGTCCTGGGACTGGGATGATTGATTTAAACAACCACAACCATCTTCCTTCATGCCAGATATGACTCCAACCAATGGAGCGTTTCATTTTCCCCCTGATTACTATTGACTCCAATTTTTCTAGAGCTCCTTGATGCCACACTTGTTCAAAGGATGCTTTGATCTCAAGTGCAATCACTCCCACGCAATCTCTTGAGTTCAGTACTTTTGGCTATGTTTGGACCAAGTCTGTAATGAAGTCAAGAGTTGAGTAGCCCTAGAAGAGTCCAAATTGAGAGAGTAGACTAATGGGCTGTGATAGATTTTCCACGCTTTTTATGTACATGACATATTTGGGCAATTTCCCACATTGCCGAGTAGATGTCAATGTTGTAGCTGTACTGGAACAGTTTGGCCAGAGATATTGCAGGTTCTGGAGCCCAAGTAGTCAGAACTATTGCAGGAATGTTGACAAGGCCTATACTCTTTGCAGTCCAATGATTCCAGCCATTTCTTGATTAGAACAGTGGGCTAAACAGTTGACTTGTAATGCAGAACAATGCCAGCAGCACGGGTTCAATTCCTGTACTGCCCTCCCCGAACAAGAGCTGGAATGTGGCGACCAGGGGCTTTTCACAGTAACTTCACTGAAGCCGGCTTCTTATTAATTTTGTCACGGGGAGTGAGTCAAAGTGGTATTTAGTGTGTCACTCAAGAATGTTGACCTTTCTTTTCCTACCACCTTTAACAGGAAACAAATTGTTTATGTGTGCCTTCAGATGTCTAGATTTGTTAAACAATTGCATACAACCTATAACTGCAGTATGTCTGTTCACATTCTAATTTTAGCTTATTGAATGCCATGACTTTCGGTATCATGCAGTCATGAACAGTAATTTGAATGTTTGTGAAAACTAAATTGTGTTTTTAGAAAATTATTTTAGGTGCTCGTGACCATTTGAAAAGTTATACAGAGTAAATAATATATGGTTTGTTTTTTCTGCAACAATGATGACACGTTAATAATGTTGTGAGTTGTGAATATCCAGAAATTGCTGCTGGAATTTTATCATTGATGATAGAATTTATAGTGGACAAGGAGGCCACCCGGCCCATCGAGTCCGCACCGGCCCCTGGAAAGAGCACCCAACTCAAGCCCCCCCCCCCCCAACCTTTAGGACACTAAGGGAAATTTAGCATGGACAATCCACCTAACCCGCACACCTTTGGACTGTGGGAGGAAACTGAAGCACCAAGAGGAAACCCACGCAGACACGGGGAGAACGTGGAGACTCCGCACAGTGACCCAAGGCGGGAATTGAACCTGGGTCCCTGGAGCTGTGAAGCAACTGTGTTAACCACTGTGCTACCGTGCTGCCCTCCCCATATTTTACCTGAAAATATGAATGTTTGAATCTCGCATTTGGTAGTGTGAGACAACAGCTAAAGATGGGCAGCTGATCAAATGAGAGCACTTCCATGAGTAAATGATGCCATTGTCCCCAAGTTGGCAAGATGACAATTTCAAAGCTCCAATTGCAGCATCCATCGCTGAATTCCCCAGTATCAATACCCTCGGTTACCAAAGACCACAAAATGAACTGGAACAGCCATGTGGGTACAAAAGCAGGTCAGAGACTGGGAATTTTACAGAAAATAACTCATTTCCTGACTTATCAAAGCCTATTAACCATGTACAAGGCACAAGGAGTGTACCTGGATGACAGTAGCTCCAACCACACTCAAAAAGCTCAACCGCGTCCAGGATAATGCAGCCTGCTTGTTTGGCATGCCATCCACCACATTCAATACTTACTTTTTCCATCAACAATGCACAGATATGTACCATCTGCAAGATGCACTAAGGAGCTCACCAAGGATTATTTTGACAGCACCTTCCAAGTGACCTTGACTGCTTGGAATAACAAGGGCAGCAGCTGCATAGAGACACCACTACCTGCATGTTACCCTCCAAGCCACACACCATCCCAACTTCGAACTATAGCAATGTTCCTTCACTATCACTAAATCAAAATCCTGGAATTTCCTACCGAACATTACTCTGGGTGTCCCTACACCTCAGGGACTGGAGCAGTTCAAGAAGGTGGCTTACCACCACCTTCTCCAAAGCAATTAGGAATGGGCAACAAATGCTGGCCTCGCCAACAATGTCTATATCCCGTGAAAGAATAAAAAAAAATCCTAGTTTTTATTCAATAAAAATAAGCAAAGTCAGTTCAAAATGCTATGAACACGACCTACTGTCCTCGGTTTACCTGAAAATATGAATGTTTGAATCTCGCATTTGGTAGCGTGAGACAACAGCTAAAGATGGGCAGCTGATCAAATGAGAGCACTTCCATGAGTAAATGATGCCATTGTCCCCAAGTTGGCAAGATGACAATTTCAAAGCTCCAATTGCAGCATTCAAGGAGAAGCTTTGACTTTTAATTGATCTGTCCTCTGTAAGATCGTCAGAATACATTACACAAATAGACCATTCAGCCCATTAATATTGCTCTACTATTTAATATGATCATGGATGATCTTCAGCTTCCATTTCACTTTCCCCCTTCTCCTTATGTCCCTTAATTCCCTGAGAATCTAATAACTTGTCTATCTCATCCTGAAATAAATTCAACACTGGAACAATCACATCCCTTTTGGGTATTAAATTCCAAAGGTTCTTAATCCTGTGCATGAAGCAATTTCTCCTCATCTCAGTTCTAAATGATCAGGCCTTTATCCTGAGAAAGTGTTCCTGTGTTCCAGATTCCCCAGACAGGTGAAACAACATTGTCAAGCCCCTTCAGAATTCTCCCATTCTTCGAAACTCCAGAGAATATAGCTCACATTTACTCTACCTCAAATTATCGGACAACTCACTCACCCCAGGGACAATCTGGTGAACTATATTACCTCTGATGTAAGTATATCTTTCTTTAAATATAGAGACTAAAACCTTCCTCCAAACAGAGGGTGAAATTCCTCCCCTTCGCGACACTGTAAACGGGAACCACAATCCAGCGGAGAATCGAGATCCACACCCAACACTGATTCGGGCGCCATTCTCTGATCGCTCACTGATGGCATTAACACAGTTTGCGCCACCTTGCCGGCAGCAGCAGGCAAAACTGGCATTTGCATTTATTTAAATGTAATTCGCAGATTGGACACTGTATGCTCCGCCTTTTGAATCATAAAATCAAAGAATTTCTACAGTGCCTAAGGAGGCCATTTTGCCATTGAGTCTATAGCAACCCTCTGAAACAGCACCCCACCTAGGCCCATTCCCCCACAATATCCCTGTAACCCTGCAATCCCACCTAACCGTTGGATACTAAGGGGCAATTGATCAGGGGCTGGTTTAGCTCACTGGGCTAAATCGCTGGCTTTTAAAGCAGACCAAGCAGGCCAGCAGCACGGTTCGATTCCCGTACCAGCCTCCCCGGACAGGCGCCGGAATGTGGCGAATAGGGGTTTTTCACAGTAACTTCATTGAAGCCTACTCGTGACAATAAGCGATTTTCATTTCATTTTCATTTCATGGCTAATCCACCTAATCTTTGGACTGTGGGAGGAAACAGGAGCACCCAAAGGAAACCCACGCAGACACAGGGAGAACGTGTAGACTCCGCACAGACAGTAACCCAAGGCTGGAACTGAACCTGGGTCGCTGGCACTGTGAGGCAGCAGTGCAGGCCACTATGCGAACGTGCCGCCTTCCGCGATGCTCCGCTCCACTCAGGCGGATGTCTCACAGGTGTGAATTACTACAAGCAGTTACAAACCTCCACTGGGCTCCACCTACTTGTGACACCAATAAAGATCATTATTATGGCGGCAGAGGGGGAGCGGGAAGCTAACAAAACACTTAAAAATTATTGAAAGCTGTCGGGCTTGCTAGGGGATGGCTGCTCGGGGCAATAGTGGGTAATGGCTTGCTGCCAAGTCTGTGGACTTGGGGTGTTCCCCTCGGGATCGGGGTGGCCTGGCTCAGATCTCCATTGCTGTAGTCTGTCTTTTAAACACACTTCTTTGGTGCTTTTGCAGCCTCCTCACTGCTTACACTGCTGAGTGCTACCTGTGTCCTTTAAATGCTCAGAAGGCCTTTTGTCATTTGGGAGCCCACCCAGACCACTCCTCTGGTCAGCTTCATATCCTAGCTGTATCATAAAGGATCAAGGTCTATTGGAAGCCCACCAGGTGTTGGCACTCCGCAGAAGTTCTGCTCCATTGCAGAGGAAGCAGGGGATCAGCAGAGCTCACCCCAAACAAAGGATATCTGCATTACAGCCTTTGCAACCATCCCCAGTTCTCTGCCCCCCTCAGGGCAGAGGACTCACCAGTGACTTCCCACCCCTCTGGATCACCAGATGTCTCCTCCTGGTGAGACTGATAGCGCTGACTCCCTCTCTCACGACTTCCATGCAGTGTTCAGTATATACAGTAGTTGGAGCCTGCTCAGAGCAAAGGGGGTGAAATTGACTTTCAGTATCAATGCCAGAGCAATACTCTGTACTGGAATTGTTTGGCAGGACAGACAGGCTGTTGCTGCGGTTGCTCCTGTTATGGGTCTCTACAATATTTTAATATTGCTTGAAGGCCTCGCAAACACACAGCCCCTCAACCCCCCTGCCCCCGATCCAGGGATGACTCTCGCCCTAGAATGCTTGGACCAAGTTTAACCCCCCCCCCACCACCACCACATTGGCTCCCAGGCAGTGTTCAGGGGGGATGGTTTGAGTCTGTGCCCACACTGGAGAAGAGGGTGTCCTTCCACGCCTCACTGGCATGGAGCTGTGGGGTCCACCTTGGACTCCTGACTTTGGGAGGCAGGTCTTCTCTGAGCCATCTTGGTTGCTGCAATGAGTGTGTGGTACGTGGAGCACTTAGAAACAGCTCCAGCTGCCAGGCTCTTTGATGCTAACTCCAGTCAGAATGTCCTCTAGGCCAGGAATTTCTTGGAGTTCACACCAGCTCAGTGCTGGCTTATGACCACTCCCAAACGGAGAATTTCGTCCATAATCTCACCAAATCCCTGTTGAGTTAGAGCAATATTTGTAATTCTGATTGTTCACTTCACCTGTATGATGACTTTCTGTATTCTGTGTATGAGTAAACCCATTCCCCTCTGAACAAGGTTAACATATTCGCTCCTACAAATATCTTTGAAATTGAACTGCACACAATACTCCAAATGCAGCCCAAACAAGGTTTTATAGCTGCATCATGATTTCCCAACTCCTGTACTAAATGCCTGGCTGATGAAGGTAAGCATGCCTTATGCCTTCTTAATCACCTTGGCAACCTGTTGCCATTTTTAGGGAACTGTGGACTCGCACACAAACTCCATCTGCCATTTATGTGCCCAATTCTCCAATCTATCTATATCCAATTGTATCCTCTGACAATCCACAGCACGAGTGGCAACTCCACCAATCTTTGTGTCATGGTAGCACAGTGATTAGCACTGTTGCTTCACAGCGCCAGGATCCCAGGTTCGATTCTGGCTTGGGTCACTGTCTGTGCGGAGTCTGCACGTTCGCCCTGTGTCTGTGTGAGTTTCCTCCAGTTGCTATGGTTTCCTCCCACAACTCCCAAAAGACGTGCTTGTTAGGTGAATTGGACATTCTGAATTCTCCCTCAGTGTACCCGAATAGGCGTCGGAATGTGGCAACAAGGGGATTTTCACAGTAACTTCATTGGAGTGTTAATGCAAGCCTACTTATGACGATAATAAAAATTATTATCATCCGCAAACTTATTAATCAGACCACCTACATTTTCCTCCAGATCATTCATATATACTACAAACAACAGGGGTGAGATTCTCTGACCCCTGCTGGCTGCTGTATTCTCCGGCATCGGTTTTCGGGCGGGGCGGGGATCATGCCACGCCAGTCGGGAACTTTGGCAGCAGTCCCTTCGGCTATTCTCCAGGCCCCGATGGGCTGAGTGGTCGCCCGTTTTTGGCCAGTCCTGCCAGCGTGGATTGGACATGGTCCCACACCGCGGGACCTGGCAGGTAAGTTGGCTGGTGCAGTCCTCGGGGGGGGGGGGGGGGCACGGGGGCGATCCGACCCCTGGGTGGGCCCCCACGGTGGCCTCTCCCGCAATTGGGGCCCACCAATTTCCGGGTGGGCCTGTGCCGTGGGGGCACTTCTTCCTTCCGCGCCGGCCCCTGTCGGGCTCCGCCATGGACGGTGCGGACGGTGCGCGTGCGCCAGAATACGCTGGCCGGTCTGCACATACGTGGAACTAAACTCGGAGAAGATGCTGGCGCCATAAGAAATGTGACACGGTCCAGAAAAAAACGTGATGTCAGTGTGGGTGGCCATTTTGTGGGAACTGTGATGCAGGTGAAAGATAACCGTGGTCTCAGTGTAGGTGGCCATTTTGAGAACACCGCTACGCCGCATCACACGAATCGTGGTCTCAATGTGGGTGGCATTTTGGGAAAAAAACATCTGCCATTTTGTGTCAGAAATGTGACAACATATACTTGTGCAGTGATGGCCTGCATTGAAAAAAGTCTGTCACGAGTGTGACGGAATGGATCATTTCGCCAAGTGATGTACCTTTGATCCAACAGTTCCCCGAATGGAGGTGAAGAGTGTGAACAAAGATAAAGGCATAAACAACCAGGCCAATGTGAACATGATTTTGGATAGCGACTCAAACAGTTCGACCGGTCAAAACAAAAATTTGCAGTCACAGTGAGGCGAATGCAGGGCCCCTTGAGGACAGACGAACGATCCCGATAATGATTAATGGAATGCCCATCAGATGTAAGCTCGATCCTGCAGCAACGGCAAATCTGATCCCAATTTTGGTGGTGCAAATGCTAAAAGTCAATGCACACATCATGCCAAGAGTCGTGCTTCTGAAGATTACAGTGTTCATTCGAATCATTACCTTAGGAGTGATGCACTACAAATTACTACAAAGACGAGAGTAGTGAATAATTGAGGCTTTATTGAGCAAAGATGTGTGGCCTCCTGTAGCTGGAACCAGAATGGCTGCAGCACTGGCGAGCACACACATTTATACGGCGCCTACTGGGCGGAGCCAGCAGGCAGGGATTTACCCATGTACCTCTAGTACAGGAGCCTTACCATACTACATCTAATATACAGTTAGTGATGACGACCACAAGGAGCATGTGAGCTCATATGAAGTCACCATCAAGGATGTAACGCGTCAGATTCGTAGTGGAGAGAGAGCATGAATCGTTCATTGAGGTGCAGGCGTGTGAAGAACTTGGGCTCATCAATAGGGTGTACTCTGCGACACACATGACACCCTGCCGACATATCGCAGTTGAGTCGATCATGCAGAATCATCCGGACGTGTTTCAGGGATTTGGCACCCTGTCCTTCAGATATTGCATTCAGCTCAAGGAGGATGCAAACCCGGCCGTGCATGCGCCCAGATGGGTGACTTTTCCGCTGAGGTACAAGTTCAAGGTTGAGTATAGAGAACGACGACCTTGGGCATCATCAGGCGCATAGAAGAACCCACTGACTGGGTCAACTCCATGGTCTGCGTAAAAAAAAAAGGAATGGCGACCTGATAATATGTATGGACCCCAAGGATCTCAATCTGAACATCAAGAGGGACCACCAGCGCCGGCCCTAGGGTTGCTGGCGCCCCGGGCAAGCTGAACTTCAGTGCCCTTCGGGGAGGGGGGGTGGGGGGGGGGGGGGCCGAGGCGGGCGGGGGGGCCGGGGCTGAGGCGGGGGGGGCGGGGCCGAGGGGGGGCGGGGCCGGGCTGGGCAGACGGAGGGGGGGGGGGGGCGGACGGAGGGGGGGGGCGGACGGAGGGGGGGGCGGACGGAAGGGTGGGCGGACGGAGGGGGGGGCGGAGGGGGCCGCCCTGGGGGAGGGCGGCCACCGCGCATGCACTGGTTGGCACCGGCCCAACTGCGCATGCGCGGGACCCGAGACTCTGGCGCCCCCTAGCACATGGCGCCCCGGGCGACTGCCCGAGTTGCCGGTACCTTGGGCCGGCCCTGGGGACCACTACCCTATCATGAAGAGGGAAGAGATAGCATGCAAAATGGTTGGAGCAACATGTTTTGGGAAGCTGGACGTGTTGCAAAGCTTCTGGCAGTTCAAGCTCAATGAGACAAGCACAAGGCCGGGTGTTCGTGTGTACGTCAACGCCATTATAATCTGGAGGTGCATGTGTGAAGAGCATGATGAAAGGCTGTTTTAAGTCCTCCAAGAGTCAGCAAGAATGGCCTCAAGCTCAGTCAGATAAAATGCCAAGTCAGCATTGACACAATCACTTTTATAGGAGATCGGCCCTCCACAAAAGGTATGCAGCCAGATAATGAAAAAATCAAAGCCATTCTTCAGATGCCACGGCCCACAGGCAAAAGGACATTTTGCACATACTGGGAATGATTAACTTTGACGGAAAGTTTATTCCCAATCGTGCCTCCAAGACATCCCAATTTAGGGAATCCAGAAAAAAAGATGTTTTTCATGGTCTCCAAAACACGAGCAGGAGTGGGACGCGCTGCGCATCTCACTAATTACAGCGCTTGTCCGTGCCTTCTTTGACCCGATTAAAAAGACCAAAATTTCAAATCACACATCTCAGGAAGGTATTGTAGCGGCAGTTCTGCAGCAGGGTGCAGATGGTGATTGACTACCGGTGGCATACGCTTCGAGAGCTATAACTGGAACAGTACGCAGGTATGCGCCGATCGGGAAGGAATGTCTGGGACTAGTTACGGGCTCGAAAAATTTCATGACTACATGTATGGGCTGCCCATGTTTCTGGTAGAGACGGACCACAGGCCAATAGTTCAAAAGAACTCGTGTCAGATGTCTCCTAGCTCCCGAGGAACTTGAGGAACTTTGTTTGTACATCGAACCCCGAGGGGCAAACCTATGATTGTCGCAAATCGGCGCCCACAGAGACGTGCCTTCCATTCTAAAATGCTGCTGGCACCAGCTCCACACCCTCGATGCTGATACCACATTCCAGCTCATGGAGTACCTGGTCTGTGAGAACGGACGAGGCTGTCTCATCAGCACCCACATCAACCCACTCCTCCATTGCCTATTTCCTAACCATTGCAATGTTTGTTGTCAGATAATAGTTTTGCAAGTTTGGCAACACTAACCCCCACCCGTCCTTTAAATTCCTCTCCAAAAACACCCTCCATTTTAAAAAATAAATTTAGAGTACCAAATGAATTTTTTCCAATTAAGGGGCAATTTAGTGTGGCCAATCCACCTACCCTGCACATCTTTGGGATGTGGGGGCGAAAACCACACAAACACAGGGAGAATGTGCAAACTCCACACGGACAGTAACCTAGAGTCGGGATCGAACCTGAGACCTAGGTGCCATAAGGCAGCAATGCTAACCACTGCACCACCGTGCTGCCTTCAAAAACACCCTCCTAGCCCACACAAAATTTAAAATCATCCCATTAACCTTCCTAAAAAATGATTTGGGCACAAAGATTGGGAGGTTCGGAAACACAAACGAAAGTCTGCTGAAGCGGCAGCCTCCCCAAATTCCTCCCCTGTCCCCGGGCATTAATTGGGAATATCTCATTTTTCCCATGTTGAGCTTGCACCCTAAAAAGAGGCCAAACTCCCCCAATATCCCCGTGATTCTGTCAAAGCTCCCAACCCGGTTCGAAATATACAGCAGGAACTAATTTGCATACAGAGAGACTCAGTGCTCCACCCCGCCCCCGCTCATTACCCCTCCATCCCCTTGAGACCCTTAGCACCATCGCCAGTGACTCAATCGCTAGGGTAAAGAACAGCGTGGAGAGTGGACACCGCTGCCTCGTCTCACAGTGCAACCCAAAATACTCCAAGCTGATCTTGTTAGTCCAAACACTAGCCTTAGGCAGCTTATACAAAAGCCAAACCCAGTCCACGAATTCCTGCGCAAACCCAAACCACCCCAGCACCTCGCATATGCCTACTCAACCCGATCAAAAGCTTTCTCCAGGTCCTTCGCTGCAACTACTTCCACTTCTCGGTCCTCCGAGAACATCATAATTACATTCAGTAACCTCCCGACATTTGTCGACAGCGGCCGCCCCTTCACAAATCCCGACTGGTCCTCGCCTATCATCCCCAGCACACAATCCTCTATCCGCATCGCCAGTACCTTGGCCAACAGCTTTGGGTGGTACAACCCAAACTGTTCTGGGTCCTTGATTTTCTTTAAAATGAGCGATATTGAGGACTGAGACAACGTGGGGGGAGCCCTCCCTTCTCCATCATTATATATCTTGACTAACAGCGTGCCAGCTCCGACCCAAACGTCTTTTAGAACTCGGCTGGGAACCCACCCGGACCTAGGGCCTTCCCTGTTTGCATCGACCTCACAAAAACCATTATCTCCCTCAGCCCAATCGGGGCCCCCAGTCCCTACACCTTCACCTCCACCACCCTGGGAACTCCAGCCCATCCAAAAATTGCCTCATACCTGCATCCCCCACTGGCAGTTCCGAGCTATACAATTTCTAGTAAAAAGGCTCAAATACTGTATTCACCTCCTCTGGCTCAATTACCATGATACCTCATCATCTCTCATCCTCCCAATTTCCGTCGCCATTGCCTGCCTCCTCGCCCGATGTGCTTTCTCCCTATAATCATATACTGCTCCTCTGGCTCTGCGCAGTTGCCCCGCTGTCTTTCCTGTGGACAAAAGTCCAAACTCCATCTGGAGCTTCTGCCTCTCCTTCAACAGCGCCTGCTCGGGCGCCGCTGAGTACCTCTGGTCAACCCTCAGAATGGCCTCCATCAATCTCAACATCTCTTTGTGCGCCCGGATCGAGATAAACGCCCCCTTACTATTGCCTTCAGTGTGTGGTGAATCATAATCGTAGTAATTCACACTGTGTTATATTATATGTGTTGTGTCTTTGTAAGCTCGGTATACGAGCAGTTGCGCGGCTCTGCCCATAGGGGGAGATGAGGAGTTTCTACTGGGCTCCACCCTTGGCTCCAACCATGGCTCCTCACACTAACCGGAAGTATAAATATCTGCAGTTGTGAGCCTGCTGCCAGTTCATCTCGTCGCAGGCAGGCTCAGTTGTAAGACTATTAAAACCACTGTTCACTTCCAATCACGTGTCTTGTGAATTGATGGTCTCATCAATTTAATAGTCTTAGGAAACTTGAAGAAAACGACTATGGAATCAGCCCTCAAACCTGATCGACTAGAACTCGACCCGCAGGCTGCAGAGGCTAAATAAATCTTTCAACACTGGCTCAGATGTTTCAAGGCCTACCTGGCTGGATCAAGCACATCAGAAACTACAGAGGAGCAGAAACTCAGCCTACTGCATGCAAGAGTGCGCCACCGTACCTCTACTCAACTTAACAGTACTACCTCGTATATGGAGGCCCTAGCCATGCTAGATCGAATGTACGTGAGGCCCATCAACGAGGTCTACGCGCGCCACATATTTACGACCCGCCGCCAGCGCCCCGCGGAGTCATTGGATGAATTCCTGCGCGATTTAAAAGCCTTAGCTCGGGACTGTAATTATCAAGCTGTATCAGCCGAACAGCATATGGAGCTCGCTGTCCGAAATGTGTACGTGGCAGGGCTCAGGTCAAACTATGTGCGCCTGTGGTTACTTGAAAAAGGGGCCCAGAACTTGGAGGACACTGTAGAATTGGCTACCACCATGGAGGTCTCGTTCCGCAGCCTCACCTTGTTCCCCGCGGACCAAGCGACCCCATCCTGGGCCCCCGACCAGCGACTGCCCCAGGCCTGCGCTGCGCGGCCACCCACCCACTACGCAGCCCCAGTGTGCCATTTCTGTGGGCAGCCCCAGCACCCATGGCAGCACTGCCCGGCCCGCAATGCGACCTGCAGCAGCTGCGGTCGCAAAGGACGCTATGCCCGGGTCTGCCTGGCGATGAAATCCCTATTTCCAAACTCTCCCAAAGCCCAGAGCACTCGTTTCCAAAACTCACAGGCCCGCAGGCCCAGAAATGCTACGGCCTGTACTCCGACTCTGCCCCCACCCTGACACGTGTGACTCATGGGGGCCGCCATCTTGGCAACCCCCATCCACATGGCCGGCCACATGCGACTCATGGGGGCCGCCACTTTGGGCGCCATCTTCCTCGCTGCCTGCCACGTGCGATCCACGGGGGCGGCCATCTTGGGATCCATCCTCTTCAAACTCTGAAGCTCACCTCGAAGACTACGACCTCAGCGGACAGTCATCACGGGGTCACTCCAGCACAACTGATCGAGCCTCCGACTACCCGCGACTCAGCGTGGTCACGTTGGACCAGCAGCGTCCAAAACACCTCCGCAACTCGATGATGACCGTTAAAATCAACGGGTACAGGACACCGTGCCTCTTTGACTCCGGGAGCACCGAGAGCTTCGTACACCCAGATCTGGTAAGACGCTGTTCGTTCCCTATCTTCCCTGCACGGCAAACTATCTCCCTCGCTTCGGGCTCACACTCTGTTCACCTCCAAGCGCGCACCGTCGCGACCCTAACGATTCAGGGCGCTACCTACTCGAACTTCCAGCTATACGTACTCCCCGAACTCTGCGCCCCACTCTTACTGGGACACGACTTCCAGTGCAACCTCAAAAGCCTCACACTCAGCTTCGGCGGGCCCCTGCCCCCACTCACTATCTGCAGTCTAGCGATGCTAAAAATCGATCCCCCTCCACTCTTTGCCAATCTCACTCCGGACTGCAAACCCGTAGCCACTCGCAGCAGGCGATACAGCCTGCAGGACAGGGTGTTTATCAGAACCGAGGTCCATAGGCTTCTACGTGAGGGGATCATAGAGGCCAGTAACAGCCCCTGGAGAGCTCAGGTGGTGGTCGTCAAGACCGGGGAAAAATTCCGAATGGTAGTGGACTGTAGCCAGACCATTAATCGGTTCACACTCCTCGATGCATACCCCATCCCCAGGATGGACTTGAGGTTGTTTTCGTTAGAGAGAAGAAGGTTAAGAGGTGACTTAATAGAGGCATACAAAATGATCAGAGGGTTAGATAGGGTGGACAGTGAGAGCCTTCTCCCGCGGATGGAGGTGGCTAGCACGAGGGGACATAGCCTTAAATTGAGGGGTAATAGATATAGGACAGGCGTCAGAGGTAGGTTTTTTACGCAAAGAGTGGTGAGGCCGTGGAATGCCCTACCTGCAACAGTAGTGAACTCGCCAACATTGAGGGCATTTAAAAGTTTATTGGATAAGCATATGGATGATAATGGCATAGTGTAGGTTAGATGGCCTTTAGTTTTTGACTTCCCATGTCGGTGCAACATCGTGGGCCGAAGGGCCTGTACTGCGCTGTATCGTTCTATGTTCTATGATTGCAGACATGGTGAATTAGATCGGCCATTATCGCATCTTCTCCACTGTGGATCTGAAGTCTGCATACCACCAGCTCCCAATCTGGCTGAAGGACCGCCACTACATGGCGTTCGAGGCCGATGGCCACCTCTTCCACTTCCTCCGGGTTCCCTTTGGCATCACAAATGGGGTGTCGGTGTTCCAACGAGCAATGGACCGAATGGTGGACCAGTACGGGCTGTGGACATGTTTCCGTACTTGGACAACGTCATCATCTGCGACCATGATCAGCAGGACCACGACGCTAACCTCCATCGATTTCTCCAGACTGCCCAGAAACTCAACCTCACGTACAACACGGAGAAATGTGTGTTCCGCACGACCAGGCTAGCCATCCTCGGCTATGTCGTGGAAAACGGAGTCCTGGGCCCCGACCCGGACCGTATGCGCCACCTCTTACAACTCCCTCTCCCTCATTGTCCCAGGGCCCTCAAAAGGTGCCTGGGATTTTTCTCATATTATGCCCAGTGGGTCCCTCAGTATGCGGACAAAGCCCGCCCACTATTTAAGGCCACAGTCTTTCCTCTATCAGATGAGGCTCGCCAGGCCTTCACCTGCATCAAGGAGGACATCGCGAAAGCAACCATGCGGGCGGTGGATGAATCCGTCCCTTTTCAGGAAGAGAGCGATGCCTCTGAGGTCGCTCTCGCAGCCACACTAAACCAGGCAGGGAGACCAGTCGCCTTTTTCTCCCGAACCCTCTCCGCTTCGGAACTTCGACACTCCTCAGTCGAAAAGGAAGCACAAGCCATCGTGGAAGCGATACATCACTGGAGGCACTACCTCGCAGGTAGGAGGTTCACCCTCATCACCGACCAAAGATTGGTAGCCTTCATGTTTGACAACTCACAAAGGGGCAAAATTAAAAACAATAAGATCCTACGGTGGATGATCGAACTCTCCACTTATAAGTACAATATCATGTACTGACTGGGGAAGCTCAACGAGCCCCCAGATGCCCTGTCCCGCGGCACGAGCGCCAGCGCACAAGACGACCACCTGAAAGCTATCCACAATGACCTCTGCCACCCGGGGGTCACCCGGCCCGCCCACTACGTCAAAGCCCGAAATCTGCCTTTCTCCATCGAGGAGGTAAAAGCCATCACCAGGAATTGCCCGATCTGTGCGGAGTGCAAACCGCACTTCTATAGACCAGACAGGGCCCACCTGGTAAACGCCTCCCGGCCCTTTGAACGCCTGAGCATCAATTTCAAAGGGCCACTCCCCTCGACCAATCGGAATGTGTACTTCCTAAACGTCATCGACGAGTTCTCCCGCTTCCCCTTTGCTATCCCGTGCCCCGACAGAGCCCTACACAGTATCTTCGCCCTGTTTGGTTTCCCCAGCTACGTACACAGCGACAGGGGTTTGTCCTTTATGAGCGATGAGCTGCGTCATTACCTGCTCGACAAGGGCATTGCCTTGAGCAGGACTACCAGCTACAACCCCAGGGGGAAGGGACATGTGGAGAGGGAGAACGCAACGGTCTGGAATAGCTCCATGCTATTAGGTCCCTCCTATGTACTGCCACCAATCAGACCCCTCACGAGCAGCTATTTGTTTTTTCCAGGGGCACTACCACGGGGGTTTCGCTCCCAGCATGGTTGAAGACGCCGGGCCTGGTTCTCCTCCGGAAGCACGTCCGGGCACTCAAAACTGACCCACTCGTTGAGAGAGTGCTCCTACTCCACTCGAACCCCCAATATGCGTTCATCGAATACCCTGACGGCCGTCAGGATACTGTTTCCCTCCGGGACCTGGCGCCTGCAGGATCCAACTCCAACACTACTACCGCCGAGGTACCCCTCACACTACACCTCACCCAACCCCCCGCGCCCTGCGCCCCCATGTCAGGTTCACTGCCCTTGCTCCGCGCCCCCGCGCCTATGAGTTTCCGGCTCTCCCCGTCGCCAGTTGAACCAGTTGGGTACGAAGCTCGGACCGAATCACCGCCGGAGTCTGCCATCGTACCCTCACCGGCCGCCACCACCCAGCCACCAGAAGACGCTGCAACCCCGGTGCTCCGCCGATCGCAGAAGACGACTTGGCCGCCGGACCGGCTCAATTTGTAGACCTATCACCCCCGCCGGACTTTATTTTTTTACAGGGGGTGAATGTGGTGAATCATAATCCTAGTAATTCACACTGTGTTATATTATATGTGTTGTGTCTTTGTAAGCTCGGTATATGAGCAGTTGCGCGGCTCTGCCCATAGGGGGAGATGAGGAGTTTGTACTGGGTTCCACCCTTGGCTCTCCCCATGGCTCCTCCCACTAACCGGAAGTATAAAGATCTGCAGTTGTGAGCCTGCTGCCAGTTCATCTCGTCACAGGCAGGCTCAGTTGTAAGACTATTAAAACCACTGTTCACTTCCAATCACGTGTCTTGTGAATTGATGGTCTCATCACAGTGCCTCCCAATAACATGGAGGCGGAAACCACCCCCGATCTATTCTGTTCCACATATTTTTGGATAGCCACCCCATGTCTTCATAAACCTCCTTTCCACCAATAACCCTACATCCAAGATCAGCCATGGCCTGTTCTTCTCTTTAACTTGTTCCTCCAGGTCCACCCCTTCCTCTCCTTCAAGGGCCTTCCCAAGATATCCGCTACCATCTACCCTTGGCCAATTGCGCGCAACACCATGTCAGCATCCCCCTCCCCCCTCACCCCACCGTAATGAAAGAAATTGCAAACCAATCCACCCCACTCGCCCTCCCCCACTCCCTCCACGGATCGACCCCCCCACTTCACTCCCTTTAGCTAGCCTCCCTGCTAGGCCCCCACACAAGGTAACTGCCTACCCCCCTTACCCTGTACCATCCCTCACCCACAGTTCCCCAAGAACAGTAGAACACACTTACCTAAACTACATCCGAACACAGTAAATATAACAATCCATCTGGCACACACCCACATTACCAGTGTTAGCACCTCCAAAGTTCAATGTCCTCAAACGTTCCCCAGCCCATGGTTTTTCCTAAATTCACTTGCTGCTCCGACATATAAAAATCGAATTCCTGATTCTGGTGCGTGACCCACAAACGAGCAGGATAATATTCTGCTGCTCAGTCCCATGAACACTAATATTGGGTGTCAGCAAGCTGAGTTTATCATCAATACCTTTAATGATGTTGGCAGTTATAATTTGCAGTGCTGGATCGAGAGCTCACTCGAGGATCAAGTTGCCATATTAGAACATAGAACACAGAACAGTACAGCACAGAATAGGCCCTTCGGCCCTCGATGTTGTGCCGAGCAATGGTCACCCTACTCAAACCCACGTATCCACCCTATACCCGTAACCCTACAACCCCCCCCTCCCGTAACCTTACTTTTTAGGACACTACGGGCAATTTAGCATGGCCAATCCACCTAACCCGCACATCTTTGGACTGTGGGAGGAAACCGGAGCACCCGGAGGAAACCCACGCACACACGGGGAGGACGTGCAGACTCCACACACTGAGCCGTCATCTCTACCCTATCGTATTCATGTCGAGAGGGCTAGAATACAAGAGCAGGGATGTACTACCGTGGCTGTATAAAGCTCTGGTCAGACCCCATTTGGAATATGGTGAGCAGTTTTGGGCCCCGTATCTAAAGAAGGAAGTTCTGGCCTTGGAAAGGGTCCAGAGAAGGTCCACAAGAATGATCCCTGGAATGAGGAGCTTGTCGTATGAGGAACGGTCGAGGACTCTGTCTGTACTCATTGGAATTTAGAATGATGAGGGGAGAATCTTATTGAAACTTACAGGATACTGAGAGACCTAGATAGAATGGATGCGTGAAGGATGTTTCCAACAGTAGGAAAAACTAGAACCCAAGGCCACAGCCTCAGCATGAAGGACTATCCTTGACAACTGAGATGAGGAAGAATTTCTTCAGTGGTGAATCTGTGGAACTCATTGCTGCAGAAAACTGTGGAGGCCAAATCATTGAAGGTGCGACTTTCCTTAAAAGTTTCTCAGTTAATTTGTGGGGGGGGGTTCAGGGAGCTTCCCGCTGGCTCTGCAAGCGAGTTCCCCATTGCTATTTTATGATACTTCGGGCGGGATTCTCCGGCTGCATTCACTTGACGACCGTAGAACCAGCCGAAGGTTAATTGATTTTTTCCATTCTAAGCAGCTCATCCGTGGCATTCTTGCAGACGGCGGGGTGGATGAATGCAGCCCTTAGTCACTTTTTTGGGCCCTGGGAAGTTTCTCACTAGTTTAGCCCACAGGTGGGATTCTCCGTCATTGACCGCCTGGTGATCGAACAATCCCACCCTAGGTTCTCCATTGTACATGGCTTGCCCGTGGCGTTCTTGCAGCAGGCTAGGCACGAAAATCCAACCCTTTGCATTTTCTTTAGCACTCGGGAGCTGAACTCGGAGATTGGGCCGCCATTCTCTAAGTGAGCTTGTGGGTCCCCCACACCCCTCGCCCATAGGCAATGTCACTCCCCAAACATATGGGCACTACCCCACACTCCCTAAGTGAGGACACACCGCTCTGGGGTCCCTCGGGGCCCCCCTCCTCAGCCCCACAAAGCAACCTTCCAGCACTCCCCACCGTTCCAGGACCACCACCCATCACCCTACCAACCTCACAGAGGCCCCTACTTACCTGTCCTGCACTCCCCTCCCCTTCAAACCACCCCTCCACCCTCCTTTCATGGGCTTGGCTCACCGTGTCCCCTGGCCCTTGGCAGTGCCACTCTGGCACTTGGGCACCCTTACACTGCCACCCTGGCACACATACAGTGCTCCATCCAGGCACCTTGGCAATGTCAGGGTGGCAGTGCCAAGGTGCCAGCTGGGCAGTGCCAATGTGCCCACATTCAAGGAGGAATGCCAGGGAACCACCCTGGCTTGACCTGACCACCTAGGGGTCGTCGATGGCCAGCACAACCTCCTAGGTGCCATGACACCTGGTCCACATTTGTGTGGACCAGTGCTGAATGGTGCCCAGCTGTGGCCTCACTGGGGAGGCTGATGGATCCCGCATTGTCAGTGGATACCAGGTAGGTTCGCTTAAGCCAGTTTAAAACTGGCTTTGACGCACGCCGTTTGGTCATGCCCCTTGTGGGCGTGTTTCAGATTTGGACTCCTCCCGGGACTTGGGTGAATCCTGCGAGGCACAAAGATTGTCGGGAAGCCCACAATAGGGCTCTCCCGACATTCACCAGCCGCATCGCGCTCAAGGGAGACCGCAAAGTGCCAGTGGATTGTGCCCAGAGTGTCTTTAATATAAAGATAGATTGGTTCTTGATTAATAAGGGGATTAATATGGCCAGCACGGTAGCACAGTGGTTAGCACTGTGGCTTCACAGCACCAGGGTCCCAGGTTTGATTCATGGTTGGGTCACTGTCTGTGTGGGTTTCCTCCAGTTTCCTCCCACTAGTCCCGAAAGACGTGCTGTTAGGTAATTTGGACATTCTGAATTCTTTCTGTTTACCCAAACAGGTGCCGGAATGTGGCGACTAGGGGCTCTTCACAGTAACTTCATTGCAATGTCAGTCTACTTGTGACAATAAAGATTATTTATTTATTCCTCGGGGTTATGGGGAGAATAGGGATGAGAAACGTATCAGCAATGATTCAATGGCAGAGCAGACCCGATGGGCCGAATGGCCTAATTCTGCTCTTATGTCATATGGTCTTATGGCATCCGACTGCTCCTTTTTAGCGACAGCTTTCTTAGGATTCTTCAGCATTATTTCTCATCAGCAAATCTTCCAGGAACATGCTATGGGGTATTAACTCCCAATTAGATATGCATGTGCCACGGAAACAAGAAAAATGAAGGAATAACAGATGAGTAGAGCCTTAGCCCGTGGAAATGCTGCTATTCCCGCACCTGTATCACATGATCCCCGATAACACATCATTTTGATTGTAATGTCTTAATCTTGTCTGCTGCCTCCAAGTTCATTTTGTGCTTAATTTGATCACTTCCACATTCTGAGTCCATGAATGGCCAATTCTCACACAAGGAGATATTGGTGGAGAAAATTCGACATAGATTGGCATCTTCAGGTTGGTGAATGAGTTTTACCCTCTAATAGTTTTGTGATTAACATTGCCAAGAGATCGGAAGACCATTTAGATTAAGATTTATTGTCACGTGTACTGAGGTACAGTGAAAAGTATTGTTCTGTGTGCAGTCCAGACAGATCGTTCCATATATGAAAAACATCGGACTTACAATAAATGTATGATGTAAGTATATAGGCATAGACATCGGGTAAAGTATTCAAAATATAATGCTCCAACTATAGAGAAGATATACCCAAGGCAGCCTTCAGGACACGCGACAACGCAGACTCGCCGAGCAGAAACTTAGAGCCAAGTTCCGCACACATGTGTACGGCCTCAACCGGGATCTTGGATTCATGTCGCATTACATCCACCCCCCACCATCTGGTCTGGGCTTGCGAAATCCTACCAACTGTCCTGGCTTGAGACAATTCACACCTCTTTAACCTATGATTATCCCTCTCTCCAGTTGCTCCGTCTGGACCTGTAGACTTAATTACCTGCAAAGACTTGCATTCAAAGTATCGTATTGTATCTTTGACTTTGTCTAAATATATGTTTCTGGAACATACCTCTTCATTCACCTGAGGAAGGAGCAGTGCTTCAAAAGCTAGTGATTCGAAACAAACCTGTTGGACTTTAACCTGGTGTTGTAAGATTTTCATTGTGCTCACCCCAGTCCAATGCCGGCATCTCCACATTATAGAGAAGATGCACAGAAAGTTCAGTCCATAAGAGGGCCATTCAGGAGTCTGGTAGCAGCTGGGAAGAAGTTGTTTTTGAATCTGTTGGTGCGTGTTCACAGACTTTTGTATCTTCTTTCAAACACGGGGAACAACGGTTCTATTTTGTAAGCCCTGTTAACAGCTTAGCCACAAAAGTCAATGCTCAGGACAGTCACTTCAATTTGAACAAATATATACCACTGTGTGGACTGATTGTACCAGCTATTTCATGGTTAACACAATCATATATGAATGATTTTATTTCAGCAGCGAGCTTGTTTTAAAAGATCAGTTAAAAGTTGATACCTGGGATATGAAACTTGGTCCATTTCTGACAATTATTAATTATCAGACCACCTTTGCAGCACAGCTACTTGATCCTTTACTGTTTGTTTACTTTAAGTTTAATGTATTCTTATTGCAGGACTGGTTACAAAATACTTATGGGTGATTGTATTGCGAGGCAAGCAATGTGGCAGTGTAAATGGAGCACAGTCATTTATTTAACGAAGAAGAACTTCACACACAGAACTGTACAACTACTGAACAGGTCTGGTTCCCTTGACTCCCAAGCTAACTCTGACCAAACCCGAATAGCCAGGTCCACGCTCAAACACGTCATAAGCTAACGTTTGCACGCTGGAAGGCTCCAGGCTTGTCACGTGGCCTTCGAAGGATCGTCCTTTAAAGGGGCCACGCTATACAGTTGTCATTTATCTTGTCCATATATTTTTAGTAACCTTCATGGATAACCATGGAGGTTATCAATGAAGGCCCACCATCTCAACCTTGCCCCTCGTCTGAGGTGCAGTGAACCTCAGGCTAAACCATCACCTGTCAGCTCTCCCTCTCAAAGTAGAAACAAGCTATGGTCGTCTGGGACAATGGCGACTTTGCAGTACCTATATTTTTATTGTCTGTGGCCTGCTTTATTGAGATTCAGCATTGTTGAGAATTAAACTAGCTTTTAGGGTTCTGATTTGATCTTTCACCTGGAATTGATCTGCAGGAACTTGCTTTGCTACGGAGGTCTTGTGGCTCAGTATCTGTCTCTAAGCGAGTGACTGAGTGCAAGTCCTGCTTGCTGACAACAGAAGCATTCTTGGTCCTAGCAAAACTTGATAATCAGTTTATTACTCCTTTCCTATTAGTCTCTGGAAAATGTGCGTGTGTGAAGAGACCTGATTTTCTCTTTTGAACAGATGGCCAGATAAGCTTCTGCAAGAGATAGTTAAAACAACATTTATTTCACAGGCATCTCTGGCATTTGCTGCCCATCCCTAACTGTCCTTGAGAAGAATAGAGTGAGAAACAAAAGTGAAATCATAATTTACAAGATTAACTTGGCTGACTTTCTCAACATACCCATTAGACAGATAATGAAAAATATTTCCGATAAGTTGAGTCAGACCTTTTTTTTAGATGCGTAATGCCAATTTGAGTCAACAGAGATGAAACTGATTAGTGCTAAGGGTGTCTTTTATACGGGAGCACTGTATAGGGCTTGGGTTCTGGAAGTATTAGGATAGGTTCTTAGAAGCTAGTGTTATCTTGAAAAAACCAAGTAGAGGCCTTAAGGTTTACAAGCCCTGAGGGGGATGATAGGAGAATTCTGGAGGGTCAGAGGAATTGGAACTGTTCCCAAAATTTCAAAACTGAAGAGGAATTTCCTTGGCAGGAGGAAGCCAATAAATAATAGTTAGCTGTAAGATCTTTATTATATGACTGGAAGACAGGCTGTTTGTTGCATGACTGAGGGTGAGTCTGAGAATGCACTGTTTTTCATAGAATTTACAGTACAGAAGGAGGCCATTTGGCCCATCGAGTCTGTGCCGGCTCCTGGAAAGAGCACCCTACCCAAGGTTAACACTTCCACCCTATCCCCATAACCCAGTAACCCCACTCAACAATACGGCAATTTTGGACACTAAGGGCAATTTATCATGGCCAATCCACCTAACCTGCACATCTTTGGACTGTGGGAGGAAACCGGCGCACCCGGAGGAAACCCACGCGCATACGGGGAGGATGTGCAGACTCCACACAGACAGTGACCCAAGCCGGAATCGAACGTGGGACCCTGGAGCTGTGAAGCGATTGTGCTATCCACAATGCTACCGTGCTGCCCACGGTAACTCCATTCCCCCCATCTTCTATACATAGAACATACAGTGCAGAAGGAGGCCATTCGGCCCATCAAGACTGCACCAACCCACTTAAGCCCTCACTTCCACCCTATCCCCGGAATCCAATAACCCCTCCTAACCTTTTTGGACACTAAGGGCAATTTAGCATGCCGGGCTAAAAAATAGGACAGCACCCCAGGGGTAAAGGGATTGGGGGGGGGGGTTCAAGTCACAGGCAGGTTTCTCTGTAGATGGATCAGAAGAGGACTATGATAATGCAGTTTATAGAAACAGGCTGGTGGATATGCACACATCGAACCTTAGTGCATTTAAAGGCATGTTGTTACAGAGCTTGTTGTCACTGTCAAGGAGCATGAAGTCTGACTCCAACTTAGCATCGGGCACAGTGCAGAGCTTGAAGCCCCTTATTATCAGCATGGAAGCGATGACTGTCATGTTCTCTAGACTGGCTGAAGGAAATGATGCACTACATAACATCTAGTTCTTGACTAGTTTAAAATAATTTATTATGAAACAACTGCGTGGTAAAGATAACTGGAATAAACTTATAACAAACTACTAATACTAACTAACTATACTCGAGCTACTACAAAATACGTCTATCCCACCAAAATGACTTACTCCCAACTCTCCAAGGCAGAGAGGTGGTTGGCGGTCATGCAAATTACTATATACAAGATTGTTTATGCATATCATCACATCCCCTTTCCTTTGGAAATAAAGTTATTTATATTCATCAGATATTTTTTCACAATTCAATGTGATATGAATAAATATTTAGAACTTTAAATTATTTATAGTCTCTGAGGTTTAAGTCTTAGCCTTGTTGATCTTCTGAGTGGGTGCTGAATTTGTGAAGTTACTTCATTTTCCTTTGTAGTTGTGGATGTTGCTTGTTGTTCGTGTATCGTTGCATCTTTATCTTGTTATTGTGGTTCTGTAAGCTGGACTGTATCTGCTTGAGGTTTCTGAGGATTACTAACCACTTCTTGTGGTTGCATTACAGAAGGCAGCTGAATTTTCAGCAAAGCTCTTCTGTTTCTCCTTATGATTACTGATGATCAGATATGATTGAGGACCTGCTTGTCGTAGTATCCTCGCATACCTTTGATCATCCATTCCCTTAGGAATCTTCCAGTCTGACTGTGTCATCTGGCTGCAATGGTTGAAATCTTCTTGCACATTTATCATCAAATCTCTTTGTGGATTTGCTCTTAAATCTCCTCTGCCTCCTTTTTGAAAGAGTAGCTGCCTCTCTACTTTCAGAGTAACGGACTCTTTCGGCAGTTTAAACCAAAGCTTCCGACACTGTATGCAGTTTTTTAGCTTCCCGCACCGTGTACAGCTATTCAATTTACTGCACTGTGTGCAGTTTGTTGCCATTAAAAATATCTTGGATGAGCCCAGATAATAGACTCTGTCTTCGGCTCTTTTCTTGCATTTATTTCTTCCTGGATGTTGCTCAGAACCACTGACCTGAACGCGTGTGGAATTACTATTCTCTGTTTTCGCAGCAACAATCCATTTGCATCTCTTAATTCTGCTCTTAAACTGTAAATCATGAGCATGAACCTTTGGGTCATCCCTCGTGGAGATATTTTCTCACCTCTTTCAAGATACTAGGCGGGATTCTCTGCACACCGACGCCAAAATCGCGGCCGGCACGGAGAATCTATTTTGGCGCAAGAAATCGGGACAGTCGCCGGTTTCCCGATTCTCCGAGCCCCGAAAAGCGGCGTACTTCGAGAGTACACCACGCCGCATATCACCTACCTGTGGCCATTGCTGGAGGCCTGCCCCACCATTCTCCGGCCCCGACTGGCCAAAGTCCCGACGGCGTGGATCTAATATGGTCCTGCTGGTCGGGATACTAGTGTGGCAGCTGCGGAGTCAGTCCACGGCCACCCTGGGTTGGGGGTGGGCTGATCAGAGGGTAGGGGAGGCCTTATACGCGGCCAGGCAATGTTTGGCTAGGTGATCAGGGTCGGGTGCACGGCCGATCGTGAGCACTCTCTTCAGGGCCAAGCTCCGCGGTCTGAGTCCGCCATGGAGTGTGGCACGGCCACTGGAAGCCACTGGTGTGTGCATGCATGGCATATGACCCGGGGGCCCATATCTGCAACAAAAGCTGCTAGATTTATGCTGGTTCCCTGCTGGCTCCCTTCATGGTGAGGAATATGTGGTGCTTTCACGCCAATTTTTTTGGCGTGAAAGTCCACAGTTTTTCCAAATGCATGGGGACATAGTCCCAATAACGGAGAATCTTTGGTAGTTTCTTCTTTTATTTTGACACAACCAATAGAGTTTATCAAGTCTGTGGGTTCTTCTGTGCGCTTAATAAAATGCCTTCAATTTGTCTCTCAGTGGAGCTGGTACATGTCTCGGTGCATGAATCACTGACTTTGCGTTCTTCTTTAATGGAATTTTATACATGTAAGGTAGAGTGTCAAAGCCTTGACAAATCTCTGGAAATTCCTTCAATACTGAATCTACCAATGCATGTTATTTGGTAGCCATGGTACTTGCACTGTAAACATGCTTAACCAGTTGAAGTTCCTCACATGCTTCAACTCCTAGCAGAGATTTGCATTCTGCCGCTACAATAGAAAATCTACTGGTGTGAACTCTGTTTTTTACATTGACATTGAGTTTCTATGCTCCCAATCTCATTATTTCATTTCCATTGTAGTCTCTTGACAAAACTGTTTTACTTGCTACTTGCGGATTAGTTCTCAGCTCTTTTAAATCTGACAAATTGATAAGATTGGCCCTCGCACCTATGTCAAGTTTGAATGCTATTAATGTGTCATTAACTGGACATTTTATCAAGGCATTTGTAACTTTTTAACAACAAATTCAAATGTAAACATGACACAGTAAATAACACCCCCCAAGCAACGACCAAACCCAGCCAAAATGGCTTGCATACACAGTTCCCCAGTGCCCCCTCCTCCTCTCACTGATCCCACTTAAGCTATCTCCCACCTGCCCCTCCCCCCCCGTTGCCATCCCCACACCCCCATCCCCTGCATCATATCTGCTAACAGCTTAATTTTCCTCAAAGTAGTTAATAAACGGCTGCCACCTCTGGGCAAACCCTAACATCGATCCTCTCGGAGCGAACTTGATCTTCTCAAGCCTGAGAAACCCGGCCATGTCATTAACCCAAACCCCCGATTTCAGGGGCTCTGTGTCCCTCCTCACCAATGAGATCCGTCTCCGGGCTACCAGGGAGGCAAAGGGCAAAAAGTCAGCCTCTCGCACCTCCTGGACTCCTGGGTCAGAACTTACAGTGCAAAAGGAGGCCATGTGGCCTATCGAGTCTGCACCGGCCCTTGGAAAGAGCACCCTAAGTAAGGCCACACCTCCACCCTCTCACCATAATCCAGTAACCCCACCTAACCTTTTTTTTGACACTAAGGGCAATTTAGCATGGCCAACCTGCACATCTTTGGACTGTGGGAGGAAACCGGAGCACCGGGAGGAAACCCAAGCAGACAGGGAGAACGTGCAGACTCCGCACAGACAGTGACCCAAGCCGGGAATCGAACCTGGGACCCTGCAGCTGTGAAGCAACTGTGCTAACTACTGTGCTACCGTGCTGCCCGGTCCAAAAATCGCCACCTCTGGACTCGGTGCCACTCTTGTCTTTAATACCAAGGACGTGACATCAGCAAATCCTTGCCCGAATCGCCTGAGCTTCGGACATACCCAAAACATGTGGACATGATTCGCAGGCCCTCCCGCACACCGTCACACCTGTCCTCCACCCCTTCAAAGAACCTGTTCATCTGGGCCACAGTCATGTGTTTTGTATCAGGCTGAGCCTGGCACACGACGAGGATGCGTTGACTCTACTCAGGGTATCTTCCCACAGACCTGCCTCTAGTTCCTTGCCCAACTCAACCTCCCATTTACACTTTACCTCTCTGTTATAACCTGCCTGCTTACCATTGGCTGGGGACTAATGACAATCCCACAATCCTGTGGGAGTATGAGCTTTCCCAATGAGGGGGGCGGTGAAATCATTAGCAGGCTCCCTGCATAAATAGAGCTGGCCAGTTTGGAACCAGGGAGAGAGAGGAGTGAGCAGCAAGGGAAGTGGATGATGATGCTGCTGTTGTTTATATATGTTATTGTAAATAAATGTTATTTCTTTGTATCCTGAAAACTCGTGCTGGATTCTTCATGGCCCTCACAAAACTGGCGACGAGGGTTAAAGTGAATAGCTGTCTGCACTGCTGAAGCCACCTCGCTGGATTTTTGTTGGATACAGGTTGGAAGTTGTTTTCTATTACACCATGCCTCTGTATGGACGTTTGGATGTTTTTGATGCTGCGCTGGAAAGCTGGAACCAGTACGCACAAAGGATGCGTTACTATTTCCGGGCAAACAACATCACCGAAAACGAGCGCCAGGTGGTCATATTGCTCACTGCCTGCGGCCCGCAGACGTTTGGGGTGATTAGGAGCCTTACGTACCCAGCTGCGCCGGACACCAAAACGTTTGATGAACTTGTGAACTTAGTGGGGCAACATTTTAACCCAACCCCATCCATGATAGTCCAACGTTATCGGTTTAATACCACTGAGAGGACCCCAGGAGAATCCGTTGCCGACTTTCTATCGAGGCTACGCAGGATTGTGGAGTACTGTGACTATGGTGAGACCTTGTCAGAAATGTTACGCGACCGTTTGGTTTGCGGTATTAACAATGCGGCCACCCAGAGAAAGTTGTTTGCCGAGCCAACATTGACTTTTCAACAGGCCATTCAAATAGTATTGTCCCGAGAGAGCGCAGAACGAGGAGTGCAGGAGCTACAGGGAATGGAGGTGCATGCCTTGGGGCGCAACCCCTTCCATCCGAAAGCATCCCCCCGCACCCCTGCAGTACCTTGGGCGAGGCGACGTCCGGATCGAAGCCAGTGGCCGTCGGACATTCCTCCCCGAAGGGAGCCTTCTCCAGAACCAATGGATGAGGAGCCATGTCCGTGTCAGACTTGTAGGCGCCGACCCCGTCGCGGACGCCGGTCCTGGGGGCGCCAGAGGCGCCGTCGTTCCGACCGAAACTGGGGCCAGCCGAGGGGCCGTACCTTTCATTTGGATGAACCTGCGGCAACTACTCCTGAGGACGTGGAGACGGAGGATGATTGCCTGCAGCTGCATTGTGTGGCAGCTCCCCGTGTGGCGCCCATTAAAGTGACAGTACGGGTCAATGGTCATCCGCTTGAGATGGAGTTGGACACTGGCGCAGCGGTCTCCGTGATCACCCAGAGGACATTCAACCGCATCAAGCAGGGTATACAGACCCTTACATTAACCGACACACAGGCCAGATTGGCCACCTATACGGGGGAACCATTGGACATTGCAGGAACTACGATGACCCCTGTTGTTTATGGACGGCAGGAGGGGCGTTTCCCACTTCTCTTGGTGCGCGGCCATGGGGCCAGCCTGTTGGGTCGGGACTGGTTGCGCCATTTGCGTTCGCAGTGGCAGCACATCCTCCAAACAGTTTCTGGAGGGTTGACTGAGGTGCTAGGACGGTACCCAGATGTATTCCAGCCCGGTTTGGGGAAAATAAAAGGGGCTGTAGCCTGTATCCAAGTCGAACCAGGAGCCACGCCGCGCTATTTCCGGGCGTGCCGGTGCCTTATGCCTTGCTCGAGAAGGTAGAAGGGGAGTTCACTCGTTTGGAGACTTTGGGTATCATCCGGCCCGTCCGTTATGCTGACTGGGCAGCACGAATTGTACCTGTAATGAAGCCAGATGCCACAGTTCGCTTGTGCGGCGACTATAAACTTACAGTGAATACGGCTTCCCGACTTGACCAATACCCAATGTCTCGCATAGAGGATCTCTACGCGAAGCTTGCAGGCGGACTCACGTTCACAAAATTAGATATGAGTCACGCCTACCTACAGTTGGAGCTGGACCCTGCCTCCCGGCCAAATGTAACTATTAATACACACCGGGGCCTGTATGAATAGACACGTTTGCCCTTTGGAGTACCCTCTGCCTGCGTTATTTTTCAACGCGTTATGGAGGGCATTTTGAGAGGTTTACCACGTGTTGCTGTCTACTTCGATGACGTTTTGATCACAGGGACGTCGGAGCAGGAATATTCGGAAAATTTGGAGGCTGTCTTTAGACGCTTTTCGGAGGCTGGAGTCCGTTTACATCGCACAAAGTGCGTTTTTCAGGCGAAGGAAGTAGTCTACCTGGGTTCTCGGGTGGACCGCGAAGGTTTGCACCCCACCGCAGAGAAGATGCGCGCGATTCAACAGGCTGCCGCCCCGACTGACACTTCGCATCTTCGTTCGTTTCTCGGCCTCGTAAACTATTACGGAAAGTTCCTCCCCACTGGCAACTATGCTGGCCCTGTTGCACCTTCTGCTAAAGAAGAATCACACCTGTGTTTGGAATCAGCCGCAAGAAACTGCTTTCCGGTGGGTAAAACAACAATTGTCGTTGGCTGGGTTACTAACCCACTATGATCCTGGAAAGCCTTTGCTCGTCACATGTGATGCATCCCCATATGGTATTGGAGCCGTCCTGTCCCACAAAATGGAGAACGGGGCCGAGCGGCCGATAGCTTTCGCCTCCCGCACATAGACTGCAGCGGAAAAAAAGTACTCGCAGATCGAGAAGGAGGGCCTGGCAGTGGTATTTGCGGTGAAACGTTTCCACCGGTACGTATATGGCCGCCACTTCACTATCGTGACTGATCATAAGCCTCTGCTGGGACTTTTCAGAGAGGATAAGCCAATACCGCACATTGCTTCCGCAAGGATCCAGCGCTGGGCTTTGTTGCTCGCTACCTATGAGTATTCTCTGGAGCACAAACCAGGAACCCAGATAGGGAATGCCGACGCACTGAGCCGATTGCCTTTATCGACCGGTCCCATGTCGACCCCCACGACTGGTGAGGTGGTTGCAACCCTAAATTTTATGGACACAGATCCGTGAGTGGACCCAGACGGAGCCAGTCCTGTCAAAGGTTCGGCACATAGTCCTGTATGGTGGGCAGCATAGACAGCTCCCAGGCGAGTTGCGGGCATTTTCCTCCAAGCTGTCCGAATTAAGCGTGGAAGACGGCATCCTTTTGTAGGGGACGCGTGTGATTGTCCCGGAAAAAGGACAGGAGCTGATACTGAGAGACTTGCACAATGGGCATCCAGGTGTGACCAAAATGAAAATGTTGGCCCGGAGTTATGTCTGGTGGCCAGGCCTCGACACCGACATTGAGAAGGTGGCCCAAAACTGCTCCATTTGCCAGGAGCATCAGAAGCTTCTGCCGGCCGCACCCCTACATCTCTGGGAATGGCCAGGGCGGCCTTGGGCGCGCTTGCATGCAGATTTCGCCGGCCCTTTTCAAGGATCCATGTTCCAGCTATTAATCGACGCCCAGTCTAAATGGCTAGAGGTGCATAAGATGTGAGGCACAATGTCCTGCGCAACAATTGAGAAGATGCGTTTGTCTTTCAGTGCACATGGCCTCCCCGAGGTGCTGGTCACGGACAATGGCACTCCGTTCACAAGTGAGGAGTTTGCGAGGTTCATTAAGATGAATGGCATACGCCATATCCGCACTGCCCCTTACCACCCGGCTACAAATGGCTTGGCGGAGCGTGCAGTGCAAACATTCAAACGAGGCCTAAAGAAGCAGTCTTCCGGGTCGATGGACACGAGACTGGCTCGGTTTTGTTTTCATATAGGACCGGAGACTTCGCACCCGCCTTAGCATGGTTTTCCAGACATTGCCGCAGAAGTACGCCGCACTCAAGAACGGCAGGGACATGGTTTTTCTCGGCATCTGCCGATTCAGCAGTTTACGCCCGGTAACCCAGTGTTCGTTTGGAATTTTGCTGGTGGTGCCCAGTGGGTCCCTGGCGTAATCTTTCGCCAAACGGGCCCTATCTCTTACCAGGTAGAAGCCCAGGGGCAACTCCAGCGCAAGCATGTAGACCATGTTCGGTCCAGAAGACTATCCCTTCCAAAGATTCCGACGCCCTTCTTCGCCAGGGTCTTCGGTGGATTCCTTGGACTTTGGGGAGGGAGGGGTGTTATAACCTGCCTGCTTACCATTGGCTGGGGACTAATGACAATCCCACAATCCTGTGGGAGTATGAGCTTCCCCAATGAGGGGGGCAGAGAAATCATTAGCAGACTCCTTGCATAAATAGAGCTGGCCAGTTAGGAACCAGGGAGAGAGAGGGGTGAGCAGCAAGGGAATTTGCTGCTGCTGCTGTTGTGTGTATATATATGTTATTGTAAATAAATGTTATTTCTTTGTATCCTGAAAACTCGTGCTGGATTCTTTGTGGCCCTCACAAAACTCTCCTATCTGTGTTCCCTCCCACTCCATGAGCTCTTTATAAATTTCAATGACCTTCCCCTCCCCCACTCCCGTTTTTGACACTACCTTGTCCTTGTCCTGTATCCCCTGAGGAAGTAGAGCGGAAAGGTCGAAACCTGCCTCTGTGCAAAGTCCCTCACCTGCAGATACTGAAACCCATTCCCACCTAGCAGCTCAACCTCCTCCTCTAGGTCCTCCAAGCACGGAAAGCTGGCGTCAATGAGCAGATCCCCTAACCGCTCAATCCCAGGTCTCCACACTCGAGGGCTTCGAGTCCCTCCACATTAATAAGATCCATCTCCAAGCGACCAAAAAAAGCAAAGGCCAGAGCGCCGGCCTCTTTCGCCCTCTGAACTCGCGGATCTTCCGACACTCCAAAGATCGCTACCTCCGGACTCAGCACTACCCGTGTTTTTAGCACCATGAACATTGCCTTAGCCAAACCCTGCCAAAGCCCCCTAAGCTTTGGGCATGCCCAAAACATGTGGTCATGATTTGCTGGGCTTCCCGCGCACCTTGAACACCTATCCTCTACCCCGAAAACCTTGCTCATCCTAGGCACTGTCATGTGTGCCCAGTGGACCACCTTAAATTGTATCAGGCTACACCTGGCGCACAATGAAGAGGTATTAAACCTGCTTAGGGCATCCGCCCATAGACCCGCCTCTATCTCTCCACCTATCTCATCCTCCTACTTGTCTTTAAACTCCTCCACCGGAGTTTCCTCCGCCTCTGAAAGCTGCTGGTAAATATCCGACACCTTCCCCTCCCCCACCAGGTACTGGAAACTACTCTATCCTGAAGTGTTGGGCACTGTGGACTTGTGAAGCAGACATATGCCACCAACACTGAAGAAGGTTAAACACTATCTTATTAACTCTTATAAAATACTAGACACACTATAACTGTGGGTTTACCCAATGCTAGTTTAATGAAATGAAAATGAAAACGAAAATCGCTTATTGTCACGAGTAGGCTTCAATGAAGTTACTGTGAAAAGCCCCTAGTCGCCATATTCCGGCACCTGTCCAGGGAGACTGTTACGGGAACTAGAGGCTGGTAACTAGAGACCTGTGCCTGTCCGAATCAGTTGAATCTCTCAGCATGTGGTGTGAGTCTGTACTGTACTTGATGAGCTCTTGTGCCTCTGAGAGGTAGCATCAAAATGAACGGGAAAAGTGATGCCCTCTGCCTTTATAGTGCGTGTGTTCTAACGTGATTGGCTGCGGTGTTTGTGCATGTTGATTGGTCCTAGTATATGTCCATCAGTGTGTGTCTGCACCATGATATACTGGTGTATATTATGACATCCCCCTTTTTAAAAAATTTGATGTGGATGTGTGACAATAAATAGTGTGGGTGTGTGAAGAATATTCCTAAACCACATGTGAGGTGCGAAGACATATGTACAAATTTATGTACATATAACGAAAACGAAGCCATATACAAGGGAAGGTGCCTGGTGCAGATAATTAGTATGCAACAAATTGAACAAGAACAGTGCTATATACAAACCAATAGAAAACGATCTAACAAGGAAGGAAACATCTCAGAGAGTCCATAAATTTGCAAAGCTCATAAATGCAGTCTCTGAGGTGGGCGACGAATTCTGGTTGACTGCCTCAAGGGTGGGTCGGAAGCTGCCAGGTCAGGAGCTGGGTGGGCTGCAACACAGTCAGGGGGAGGCAGAGTGGCCGGAAGCTCTGCACAGTCCATGGCAGGGTCAGCAGAGGAGCTGCTCGGAGGATCCCGTGATGACTGCGGAACAAGGCGAAGGGCACGCCGATTGCGGCGCCGAATGGATCCGTCTGGTAACCGAACCAGGAAAGAATGGGGGGCCACCTGCCTAAGGACAACAGCAGGTGCAGACCAGCCACCATCCGGTAGATGAATGCGAACCTTGTTGTTTGGCTGGATGTCTGGGAGATCAGCAGCACGTGAGTCTTGTGTAGCTTTTTGCTGGGCCTGAGACGTCTGCATCCTGTGAAGCACGGGGGCTTGAGTAGAATCTTGTATGTATACGGGAGCGTTCCCAAGCCCTCGAGGACGTTGTGGTGCTGTTGGATGATGGAGTCGAGTTGCGCCCTGAAGTCGGTGTCAGGAGAGGGAGACACGTCGCTGGGAGAGAGAGAGTGAACCCTCTGCACCAAGTTCAGCAGCTTACATGCCTGCGCACCAGCAACGAGGCTTTTGAAGCGGCAACAATCTCAAAGGATAGTACAGCTGTGTGAGCACGGTGTGTCACCTCGAGTTGGCAGGAGCCACTGGCAGCGATGGCATTTCCGTTATAATCAAGCAGTTGCCATGCAGATGGCAGGCTGGACACGAAGGCTGCGAAGGTCAGATGACGCAATGAGATTGGCAGAGGTGCCAGTCCAGGCGGAGCCTTACTGGGGACCGGTTGACCGTAAGGGTGGCACACCACTCATCATCCGGATCAATGCTGTGTATCGGAATGGGTTTGGTGTTGCGCTTAGGAGACATCCTGTGTTTGGTTATGCTGCCGATTTGGAAAGGGGCTTGCAGGTCATCGCTGTCAAAGTCGGAGGACAGGTCTGGGACAGGCTCATTGATTGTGTGCTGAATGGCCCGGACATCCCTGCGAGGCTGGCTGGATCTTCGGAAACTAGCAGGCTGAGTCGACCTGCATAAAGCACCATAGTGGCCAAGTTTGCCACACTGCAAACATCGTCGGGTCTTCGTGGGACATTGCCTCTTTAAGTGGGCGGAGCCACAGTTGTCGCACGCTGTTGCGCGGCACGTTCGTTATGCCACCGCGCATGCGTAGTACGATCCAGCGTGGTGCGCGCCTGTGCAGTACTTTCTTCGACGTCGCCACGTTCGTTGCGTTTCAACGCGGGAGCCTGCGAAAAGAGTGCAAAATGGCCGCTTTCGTCCAGGCTTAGGCCCTGGAGCGACTTGATGACCTGGACCCATTCTGCCTCTTGGGGAGCTTGCCGTGCCGTTTCAGCGGCCTGGATGCGTAAATATCGCGTGGAGGCGTGCTCGTGGAACACGCAGGTCTCTATGGCAGTGGACAGGGTGAGCTGTTTGACTTTAAGAAACTGCTGGCGAAGGGGCTCCGACTGCACACCAAAAACTATCTGGTCGCGTATCATGGAGTTAGAGGTGGACCCGTAGTTGCAGGATTGCGCAAGTACACGCAGGTGGGTGATAAAGGACTGGAAAGGTTCGTCCTTATCCTGTAAGCGCTGCTGAAATATATATCGCTCAAAGCTCTCGTTTACCTCGACCTCGCAGTGGTTGTCGAACTTGAGGAGGACCATCTGGAACTTTGATTTATCCTCCCCGTCAGCGAAGGTGAGCGAGTTAAAGATGTGGAGGACATGGTCCCCGGCTTTGGAGAGGAAGAGAGAAATCTTCCGTGCGTCCGAGGCAGCTTCCAGGTCCATGGCCTCGAGGTACAGCTGGAAGCGCTGTTTAAAAATCTTCCAATTGGAGCCCAGGTTTCCGGTACTGTGAGGGGCGGCGGCAGGCGAACGCTGTCCATACTACAGGATGGCTGAAGACTGAGTTTAGGAGGAACTTCTTCACCCAAAGGGTTGTGAATCTATGGAATTCCTTGCCCAGTGAAGCAGTTGAGGCTCCTTCATTACATGTTTTTAAGGTAAAGATAGATAGTTTTTTGAAGAATAAAGGGATTAAGGGTTATGGTGTTCAGGCCGGAAAGTGGAGCTGAGTCCGCAAAAGATCAGCCATGATCTCATTGAATGGCGGAGCAGGCTCGAGGGGCCAGATGGCCTACTCCTGCTCCTAGTTCTTATGTTCTTATGGTGGAAGGCTGATCACTGTAAGGTAGGTCTCAGAAGTACTAACATCGCTCAACTACTGGTACCATGAAGTGTTGGGCACTGTGGACTTGTGAAGCAGACACCAACACTGAAGAAAGTTCAACAGTATTTTATTAACTCTTATAAAATACTAGACATACTATAACTGTGGGTTTACACGATGCTAGTTTAACTAGAGACCTGTGCCTGTCCGAACCAGATGAATCTCTCAGCACGTGGTGTGAGTCTGTGCTGTACTTGATGAGCTCTTGTGCTTCTGAGGGGCAGCATCCAGAATGAGCGGGAAAAGTGATGCCCTTTGTCTTTATAGTGCATTGGTTCTAACTGGTGATTGGCTGCGGTGTTTGTGCATGTTGATTGGTCCTAGTGTATGTCCATCAGTGTGTGTCTGTACCATGATAAACTGGTGTATATTATGACATATCCTGTATCCTCCATGGCAGCAGCAGCAGAAAGGCTGGCACCTGCTTTCTCAGGAAGTCTCGCACCTGCAAATACTTAAAACCATTCCCTGGTGGCAATTTAAATTTGTCCTACAAAGCTTTCAAGCTGGGAAAGCTCCCATCTATAAATAGATCCCCCATCCTTCTGATTCCTGCCCCTTGCCACCTCCGGAACCCGCAATCCAGCCTAACCAGTGCAAACCTGTGGTTGTTATAAATTGGGGTCCAAATCGATGCTCCCTCCACTCTCTTATATCTCCTCCATTGCCCCCAGATCCTCAGAGCCGCCACTACCACTGGACTTGTGGAGTATCGAGCCGGCGAGAACGGCAGAGGTGCCGTTACCAATGCTCCCAGACTGGTGTCTTTACATGGCGCCAACTCCATCTGCTTCCATGCCAACCCCTCCCCCACCACCCACCTCCTAATCATGGCTATATTAGCCGCCCAGTAGTAATTGCAGAAGTTCGGCAGCGCGAACCCACCCTCCCCCTACCCCCCCCCCCCCCCCCCCACCCGACTGCACTCTACCAACACTCGTGGGGTTTGACTCGCCCACACAAAGCCCAAAATAATCTTATTCACCCGCTTGAAAAAGGCCTTAGGGTTGAAGATCGGGAGGCACTGAAAAACAAATAGAAATCTGGGGACGACCGTCATCTTAACGGTCTGTACCCTCCCCGCCGGTGATAGCGGGAGCATGTTCCTTCTCTTAAGTCCCCTTCCTTTGATCTACCATCCGGGATAGATTTAACTTGTGTAGTACAACCCATTGCCGGGCTATCTGGATTCCTAGATATCGAAGCTCTTCCCTACCATTCTAACCTGCAGCTCTCCCAGTCTCTTTTCCTGCCCGCTTGCCTGGATCACAAACATCTCGCTCTTCCCCATGTTCAATTTATACCCCGAAAAACTGCCAAATTCCACCAAGATTCGCATTACTTCCCCCATCCACTCCAACGGGTTCGAAATGTGCAAGAGCAGGTCACCTGCGCAGAGCTAGACCCGGTGCTCCACCCTCCCCCTGAACCAGCCCTTTCCAGTTCCTAGAGGCTCTTAATGCCAAGGCCAATGGCTCTATGGCCAGAGCAGACAGTAACGGGGAGAGGGGGCACCCTTGTCCCCTCTTGCCTTGTCCCTCAGTGTCGTTTAAAATACCCCAACCTCAGCCAGTTCCTATGCACACTCGCTACTGGGGTCTCATAGAGCAACCGCACCCAGTCGATAAAGCCCTCACCAAACCCAAGCCTTCCACGCCTCCCACAGGTAATTCCACTCCACCCGATCAAAAGCCTTCTCCGCATCCATCGCGACCACCACCTCCGCCTCCCCTCCTTCTGAGGGCATCGTAATAACATTTCGAAGCCTTTGAACATTGGCCTTAAGTTGCCTGCACTTTACAAATCCCATCTGGCCTTCCCCTATCACCCCCGGGACACAGTCCTCTATCCTTGTGGCCAGTATCTTAGCCAGCAGTTTGGCATCCACATTCAGCAGAGAAATCGACCTGTATGACCCGCGTTGCTCCGGATCCATCTCCCGTTTTAGGATCAATGAAATCGAGGCCTGCGACATTGTTGGGGGGAGGACTCCCTTCTCTCTTGCTTTGTTAAATGTCCTCACCAGCAGTGGACTCAATATCTCTGAAAACGTCTTATAGAATTCCACCCAACAGCACCTTCTTTACTCGTGGTGTTTTGCCCACCCACACAAACATTAATGCGTCTGGCCTTTGGAATAAAAATAGGGAGACACTGGAATATAAACAAAAATCTCGGGAGAACCATCATTTCTATGGTCTGAAAATGGGAACATATCATAACTTCGAAAGTCCTCCTTCATCTGCTCCACTAACTGGGCCAAATTTAATTTATGCAGCTGCTCCCATCCCCGAGACATCTGGATTCCCAAGTATCGAAAACTCCCTCCCACCACCTTGAACGGCATCCTCCCAATCTCCTCTCTTGCCCCTTCGCCTGGATCACAAAGACCTCCCTGTTATCCATATTGAATTTATACCCCGAAAACTGGCCAAATTCCCCGAGGATCCTCATAATCTCTCCAATCCCACCACCCAGCGGGATAGAGATATACATGAGTAGGTTGTCCGCATATAACAAGACCCTGTGCCCCACCCCCCCCCCCCCTCCCTCCCCCTGCACTATCCCCTGCCTTAAGTGGTGATAATTGGTTTCTCGCCATGCTACAGTGGGATTCCAAATTTGCCTATGGGAGCAGGCCAGTCAAATCGCAAACTGTTTGCCGCCTGTCATGGTTTCCATTTTTGGCCTCTCCCGATATTCACTGGCATCGTTACGCTTGAGCACGATCATAACAAGGTTGGAAGATTGCGCCCAATATCTCAAAAAATGGTTTCTGCTGTTGCAGTTGGAGCATGTCTTTCCAAACGCTGGACATTGTCGTGGCAAATGCGGTTTGCCATATCGCGAGCACGAATTGGAGGATCAGATTGGCTGCTCAAGATGGTCACCTGCGCTGGGAACTCGTTTTTTATTCGAGTGCTTCACTACACTATGGCGCCGGCCGACTCTTCTACCTTCACACCAAAATGCCGAAGGTTCAATGTGCTGATCTGCTTTGCTGCAAGCTCGCTCGCGTGACATATTCTAACAGCATCATCTAATTTAAGCTCTGTTACTCTTAGAAGCCTCTCGCGTATCTTATCTTTGGCGATCCCAAACATGTTCTGATCACGGATCATTAGCGACTGGAATGTACTAAAATTGCACAATTGTGCATTCAACCGCAAGTTGGTTAAGAAACTATCAAATGCCTCGCCTTCTTTCTGGGTGCGTGTGCGAAAGTTTCATTTTTTTTTAGGAGAGCAATGCCGATCAAATTATTTGAAAACTTCATTGAAGTTCTTACTATCCATCTCGTTTTCAACGACACATAGAACATAGAACAGTACAGCACAGAACAGGCCCTTCGGCCCTCGATGTTGTGCCGAGCAATGATCACCCTACTTAAACCCACGTAACCCGTAACCCAACAATCCCCCCATTAACCTTACACTACGGGCAATTTAGCATGGCCAATCCACCTAACCCGCACATCTTTGGACTGTGGGAGGAAACCGGAGCACCCGGAGGAAACCCACGCACACACGGGGAGGATGTGCAGACTCCACACAGACAGTGACCCAGCCGGGAATCGAACCTGGGACCCTGGAGCTGTGAAGCATTGATGCTAACCACCATGCTACCGTGAGACACGTGTTGAAAATTTCAATTGCTTAGGGACCTGCTACAGTGAGCAGCAACACGATACACCTCTCGTCAGGCTGTGCCTGCAGACCAAGGGCTGCAACATAGAGTTTGAACTGCTGCTTGAACACCTGCCAATTCTCGTCTATGTTACCGTAACAGATACCTTCCATCCTGGGCTTCGAAGTCTTACGACGCACTGAGCATAAGTTGCCAGTCGCTTGCAAGGTTAGTGGAAAAAATGGCATTTTCTTTCTTCTTCTTCAGAGTTCTCTTTAATGGTTCGAATCTTTGCAGTATTGTCTTGTTCTCAGGCAATCATCAATCAATATATTATACAAGATTGCTTATGCATATCATCACAGTGACTGATTCCGCAACAACACTTATGGACCGACCCATAATGCAGATAGTGGCTGATGCCTCAGCTTCCATTGAAGTACCAGCATAAGTTACCCAATATCCTGGTGCTGCACTGGAAACTCAGACTGGTGTTATGAAATCCAGGCTTGTTGCCACGCTAGCCCAGTTTGGTGTCATGCAGACTCAGACTGCTGCCATTATGGTTATTGTAGTGATCTTTACATGGGTATGGACAGAAGGGCAACACTGGCATGTATAAAAGCGGGACGCAAGCAGCCCTCTGCCTCTTTGGCTGATTTGCCAGTGAAGTGATTTCCCGTACCAGCCTCCCCGGACAGGCGCCGGAATGTGGCGACTAGGGGCTTTTCACAGTAACTTCATTGAAGCCTACTCGTGACAATAAGCGATTTTCATTTCATTTCATTTCATTTCAAGAGAACAGGAGCAGAAATTTAGCTCAGGCTGCTAGTGTGATCAGGCCTAGTTGTAGAGCATAGAAAAGTTGTAACCTTTCTACTAGTACAGTTCTTAAAGTAAGAGCTCACACAGTTATTTAAGTTGTGTTGCTCAATAAACCTTCTGTAAAACTTCTGGATGGCTTCGAGCCTTCTTCCAAAGCCTCGACTGTAATTGAGTTAAGCAGCACAGATTACCTGCTCTATTAATAATAATAATACTCACTTATTATCACAAGTAGACTTCATTGAAGTTACTGTGAAAGGCCCCTAGTCGCCACCTTCCGGCACCACAACACAGTTCTGAATACCAGGGCTCAAACAGGCACGCAGGTTCCAAGATCCAGCAAATTAATGGATTGTTGAGATGCCACTCCAGGGAGTGGAACTGTCTATGCATTGCATAAACATGTCATTTCTCAGTAAGACAGGTATCATGTCCATACCCCTCTAGTCTGTCCCATGCTCCTCACAGTTCATAATATTTCCACCTGTTGCGTCTTCTGCAAATTATAAAATTGTGCCTTGGTAAAAAATATTGATAGGCCAGGCAAAAACACCCTCATAATAGGCACTAAAGGAATGGATGAAGCTCTGCTGTATGTAATTTTGGAAGTGCTGTTTGAGAAAGTTGCTATGGAATTTTTTTCTTAAGGAATCCTTTATTTCAGGCCAAGAGATCTGTGATACATCATCACTGAGAAATTGTGTGGAACAACAATAACATGTGGGAATGTTTTCAATGGAACCAAAGTCTGATTAACCATTCATAGACAGTCTATCTGGAGCAAAGAGGTCCTGGATGCCTTCCCCCGTCCACTCTCCCCGGACCATGTCCTCCTCACCATCTAAGGTGCTTTTTGAAGGCCTGGTAATAAGAATTTCATCATATTGAGAGTGAGGGTGTGTAGACCATGGCAGGCCAGCACAAATGGACAGATGCTTCAGCAGGAATTAACCAGAAGTGGGTTGGCCCATGCGTTATAATCAAGGGTAGATTGCACAAAATGGAGAACAAGTTAGTTACAACGTAGCATCAGAGGTTGTAAGATTGTAAAAACTGGCAAACGACTTCTCTCTACCTTAATATTGGCTGAAAAAACAGAAACCTGAGTTCAAAAATGAACCCAAAATGCAGGTGTAAAAACAAAATGATGGGTGGGATATAGCAGGCCCGTCATCCGCGGGCGCACATCCCATCATGGCTGCAAACTATCACGAGAGACCAAAAACGGGATTTCTGCCGGCAAGCTTTCCAATCGCAAGGTTACCGGGCCCTCCCCGATGGCATGATAAGGTTCATGACCAGAAGGGCATCAATTTGAATACATTACATAGAACATAGAACATTACAGTGCAGTACAGGCCCTTCGGCCCTCGATGTTGCGGCGACCTGTGAAACCATTCGAAAGCCCATCTACACTATTCCCTTATCATCCATACATTTATCCAATGACCATTTAAATACACTTAATGTTGGCGAATCCACTACTGTTGCAGGCAGGGCATTCCACGCACTTACTACTCTCTGAGTAAAGAACCTACCTCTGACATCTATCCTATATCTATCTCCCCTCAATTTAAAGCTATGTCCCCTCGTGCTAGCCATCATCATCCGAGGAAAAAGGCTCTCACTGTCCACCCTATCTAATCCTCTGCTCATCTTGTATGCCTCAATTAAGTCACCTCTTAACCTTCTTCTCTCTAAGGAAAACAGCCTTAAATCCCTCAGCCTTTCCTCATAAGATCTTCCCTCCATACCAGGCAACATCCTGGTAAATCTCCTCTGCACCCTTTCCAATGCTTCCATATCCTTCCTATAATGCGGCGAAAAAAACTGCACGCAATACTCCAAATGCGGCCGCACCAGAGTTTTGTACAACTGCAACATGACCTCATGGCTCCGAAACCCAATCCCTCTACCAATAAAAGCTAACACACCGTACGCCTTCTTAACAACCCTATCAACCTGGGTGGCAACTTTCAGGGATCTATGTACATGGACACCGAGATCTCACAGCTCATCCACATTACCAAGAATCTTACCATTATCCCAGTACTCTGTCCTCCTGTTACCCCTTCCAAAATGAATCACATCACACTTTTCTGCATTAAACTCCATTTGCCACCTGTCAGCCCAGCTCTGCAGCTTATCTATGTCCCTCCGTAACCTGCAATATCCTTCCGCACTGTCCACAACTCCACCAACTTTAGTGTCATCTGCAAATTTACTCACCCATCCTTCTACGCCCTCCTCCAGGTCATTTATAAAAATGACAAACAACAGTGGCCCCAAAACAGATCCTTGTGGTACACCACTAGTAACTGAACTCCAGGCTGAACATTTCCCATCAACCACCACCCTCTGTCTTCTTGCAGCGAGCCAATTTCTGATCCAAATTGCTAAATCACCCTGAATCCCATGCCTCCGTATTTTCTGCAATAGCTTACCGTGGAGAACCTTATCAAACACTTTACTGAAATCCATATACACCACATCAACTGCTTTACCCTCGTCCACCTGTTCGGTCACCTTCTCAAAGACCTCAATAAGGTTTGTAAGGCACGACCTACCCTTCACAAAACCATGTTGACTAACCCTAATCAAATTATTCCTTTCTAGATGATTATAAATCCTATCTCTTATAAACCTTTCCACGACTTTGTCCACAACAGATGTAAGGCTCACCGGTCTATAGTTACCGTGGTTGTCTCTAGCCCCCTTCTTGAACAATGGGACAACATTTGTTATCCTCCAGTATTCTGGCACTATTCCTGTAGACAATGATGACATAAAGATCAAAGCCAAAGGCTCAGCAATCTCCTCCCTAGCTTCCCAGAGAATCCTCGGATAAATCCCATCCGACCCAGGGGACTGATCTATTTTCACACTTTCCATATGAACCTCAAGCCCTTCTAGTGTAGTAGCCTGTATTTCAGTATTCTCCTCGACAACATTGTCTTTTTCCTGCGTGAATACTGACGAAAAATATTCATTTTGCTATCTCCTCGGACTCCACGCACAACTTCCCACAACTATCCTTGACTGGCCCTACTCTTACCCTCGTCATTCTTTTATTCCTGACATATCTATAGAAAGCTTTAGGGTTATCCTTGATCCTACCTGCCAAAGACTTCTCATGTCCCCTCCTGGCTCTTCTTAGCTCTCTCTTTAGGTCCTTCCTAGCTAACTTGTAACTCTGGAGCGCCCTGACTGAACCATCACGTCTCATCTTTACATAAGCCTCCTTCTTCTCCTTGACAAGTGATTCAACTACTTTAGTAAGCCACGGTTCCTTCGCTCGACTTCCTCCCTTCCTGACAGGTACATATTTATCAAGGACACGCAGTAGCTGTTCCTTGAACGAGCTCCACATTTCAATTGTGCCAACCCCTGCAGTTTCCTTCCCCATCCTATGCATCCTAAGTCTTGCCTCATCGCATCATAATTGCCTTTCCACCAGCTATAACTCTTGCCCTGCGGTATATACCTATCCCTTTCCATCGCTAAAGTAAACGTAACTGAATTGTGGTTACTATCACCAAAGTGTTCACCTACCTCCAAATCTAACACCTGTCCTGGTTCATTACCCAGTACCAAATCCAATGTGGCCTCGGCTCTTGTTGGCCTATCTACATACTGTGTCAGGAAACCCTCCTGCACACATTGGACATACATATTACAACGTACTTAGTGAGGTTAATGTTGAACCTTCAGACCTCATTGAATATCCCTACCCAACAGGCGTGATGCCACTCAGGCACAAATTACTATTGTTTTTAAAAACAGGAACCAGATCCCATGACCTCCGAGATGGAGGGAGGAGATGACCAGGAAGTCCAAGGGAACAGAGCCTGCTGCAATCAGCTCCAGAGGAGTAGAGGGGGTGGGGTTCAAGGATGTTGAAAGGGGTGCAGGGCTCCGGAATGGGGATTGCAGCTGGTGTGTGTTGCTCTGAAGCCTGCTGCCTATGTCGTTCAAACATTTTTAGAGTTCTGTGTCAGTCTGCAGCCGATGTTGTCAGTGAAGTTTAAGGAGTACTGATTTAGTCGGCTGTTAGTGTCATGAGGGTTCTGGGCTTGTGAGGTGGAACGGGTTTGGGTAAGGTTGTGATGAGACTGAAAGAGGCGGGCCTCAGGGGCTGGGTGGATGAGACCCTGAAAGTGAAGGAACACAGTTCCCAGCCTGGGGAAGGGTCTCGGGGAGAAGGATCATTACAATTAATGGAGTGGCTGTCCAGGAGTCTTAAATGTAAAGTCCTGACGGCAATGACATCTCAGGATGAAGCACCCTGAATAAGAAGCGTGCCTATTAGCTATGATTAATTTGATGCAGAAAGTAATTGTGTCCTCTAAAATTCCTCAGACCCATGCTCCTCAAACTAATTGCCAATCATGGGTTAACTCTTAACAATGTCAGGTGCCCACATTCTAAATGTGAAGGTGATGGGTGATAACTCATGGTTCAAGGATAAGCACCTGGGTGCATGAGATTGATGTCTGCACAAGTGTCAGATCCCAGAGCCTGCCATTAAGGACCCATTAGCCCTCCATGTGGGCAGAACCGTCCAGTTGACCCTGCCCATGAGGGATGGGTGACCAATAAAACCTCCTGTCAGAACCCCCAGTGATGCAGAGATTAAGGGAGGGTATGACAGATGAGTGGCCTGAAGCGACTCGAAAGGGCCTTGACCAGGGCCTGTTAAGCAATTGAGATGGAAGGGCATCTGAAATGTGAGTGCGTGGTCGCTGCCAGGACCAGGAGGATAATGGATGAGGGGATGCACTGAAGTTAAGCAACTGTGACACCAACCTGACTGTCTCTCTATCTCCCTCTCATCCCTCACAGCTTATTAATGGAGATCGCTGTGGGACATGTGCTGGAGGAGCACAGACTCCTAAATGCAATGAGCGACAGCACCCAGGGAACACCCAATGCCAGGAAACCAGGAGGCCGCAAGGCAGGCTCAAGGGTCAGAGGCAGCAACAACCGAACAAGGGCCATGGAGGTGAAGGAGGAGACTGGGGTACACAGGACCATTGTGTTCTTCATGGTACTGTCGGAGAACAGGTGCCACAGGAGATCCACCTCACCAGTGGGACCATGTGATCCTTGGGTGGTGGTCAGGCGCTCCTTCCTTGTGACTGTGAAGGCCATAGCAGCTGTCAATTTTGTTACAGGGCTCTACAAGTGACCTGTGTGGCATTTCAGTCATTTACCCATAACTGCATGGGTGCACTCTATACGAGGCCAGTTGGCTTCATCCATTTCATTCTGGACCAGGCCCAGCAGGATGAGAGGGTTGCACAAGTGCAGTTGGCGAACAACTGCACTCAAGTTGCTCTACGCGCCCCATGGCATCAGGGATTCTCGTTCATCAACAGGAAGGGATTCCACTACCTTCATGTCAGCTAGTGTGTGACCACCAGATGAGATTCATGCATGTTTTCTGGGGAGTGTGCATGATAGCTACCACAAATTGGGCAACATTGGGCAACCACAAATCACCGGAATATTTGAACGTCAACTAAGGCTGCAGGGACACTTGCTGGGGAACAAAGAATACTCGCTGAAGTCTTGGCTGATGATCCTAGTTCGGAGGCCTGAGATTGAAGCAGAGGCCTCCTATAACGTGGCTCACGGTGCCACGGTCTGTGATTCAGCGGTCCAGCAGGTTCCTTAAGATGCACTTCTGCTGCCTCAACAAGTCTAGTGGGGCCTTACAGTGCAGTCCCCAGAGGTTCTCACGCATCATGGTGGATTACTGTGCCCTAGATTTTGCACAGCAGCAGGGCGACCGCCGTACTGATAAAGACCTGGAGGAGTGGAATATCTCCTCAGATGAGGAGGAAGACCAGGGAGGAGTGGAGGAAGAGGTTAGAGAGGAGCCGGACGATGGAGGACATGCGGGCCGAGGGTTCACACGGGTAGAAGGACCAGGGCTGAGACTTCCGGTTGCGGCTATGTGGAGCTAAGCCGCACGTTCGGCAGATCCCGCCAAGAACGGACTTTTGGGCTCTTTTTAGGGCCCCCAGCGGTACTTGATCGACGGTTCCCGACGCGGGAAGGTATCAGCAGCAGATCCCCAGTGTTCTATGGTCTGGACCAGGAGTGGGGCCAGCAAAATAGCGGTGGCAGAACCTCGGAAAAAGCGGGGAAAGAAAAACAAGATGGCAGCCAGCGGAGGCCTCGAGGAATGGAGTCAGTGGGCGCAGGAGCAGCCGAGACTTTCCAGCGCTGTTTTCGGGAGCTAAAAGTGGAGCTGCTAGATTCGCTGAGGGCTACCACCGACAAGCTGCTGGCGACGCAGACAGCCAGGAGGTGGCAATCCGGGAGCTCCGACAACAAGCCTCCGAAAGAGTGGATGAGGCCGCGGCCCTCGTGGTAAAGGTGGAGATGCATAAGGTGCTCCATAAGAAGTGGCAGGAACGGTTCGAGGAGATGGAGAACCGGTCGAGGCGGAAAAATTTGCGGATCCTGGGCATCACGGAGGGGCTGGAGGGGTCAGACCTGGGGGCCTATGTGGTCGTCTTGCTGAACTCGCTGATGGGAGCTGGGGGGGACCCACAGAATATTGGCCAGGAGGCCCAAGCCAAATGAGCCGCCACGGGCGGTGCTGGTGCAGTTCTACCGGTTCGTTGACCGAGAGTGCGTGCTTAGGTGGACCAAGAATGAGCGGAGTAGCAAGTGGGAGAACACGGTAGTGCGGATCTACGAGAACTAGAGTGCGGAGGTGGCTAAGCGGAGGGCCGGGTACAATCGGACGAAGGCGGTGCTCCACAGAAAGAGTGTGAAGTTTGGCATGTTACAGCCGGCGCGTCTGTGGGTCACCTACAAGGACCGGCACTTTTACTTTAAGTCCCCGGAGGAGGCGTGGGCCTTTGTGCAGGCCGAGAAGTTGGGCTCTAACTGAGGGTCGGGGGTTTGTAAATAACTGTGTTAACTTTTGGTGGGGGGGGGTTCTCTGTTTCATACTGTTTTTTGCTGGTTGTGTGTTGTTTCTAGGGCGGGTGGGGGCGCTGTCTTTTTGCGTGGGTTCGGTGGATGGGATCGAGTTGGGGAGTAGACTTGGAGCGGGGGGAGCTGGTGGTGGGGGCCGACAAGAAGAGCAACCCTAGAGGAGGCAGGGTCGGGCAGGGGGAAAGCGTGGGCTTTTCTTCTGTTTCCCGCGCTGAGTATGAATGGGGGCGGGGTCGGAGCTGAGAAGCACGGGCTTTTTTCCCCGCGTGAGGGCGGGAGGGGGAAGAGGAGGGTCTGTTGATGGGCATGGGGAGGAGAAGAAGCCCCATGTTGGGAGGGGTCGGAGGTGTGGCGGAAGTCGCCGGGGTCAGCAGAAATTAGCTGGCTCACGGGAGTGCTGTGGAGGGAGTAATGCGACTGGGAGGGGTCCTAGCCTATGGGGGGGGGGGGGGGGGGTACCAGGTTGCTGCTGAAATGGCCAGGAAGGAGCTGGAGTATGCAGGGGGGGGCCGGGGTGGGGGTTTGCCGCCGTGGGGAACGGGCCGAGCGGGAGGCGCTGGCCTGGGGCGGGCAGGGGATAGGTTATGGCTAGTCGGCAGGGAGCCCTCTGATCCGGCTGATAACTTGGAATGTGAGGGGGTTGAATGGGCCGGTCAAACGGGCCCGGGTGTTTACGCACCTGAAGGGGCTGAAGGTGGACGTGGCTATGCTCCAGGAGATGCACCTGAAGGTGGAGGACCAGGTTAGACTGAGGAGGGATGGGTAGGCCAAGTGTTTCATTTAGGGCTGGATGCAAAAAATCAGGGGGTGGCGAACCTGGTGGGAAAAAGGATGTCGTTTGAGGCATCAAAGCTGGTGGCTGACAGTGGCGGGAGGTATGTGGTGGTGAGCGGCAAGTTGCAGGGGGAGCGGGTCGTGTTGATGAATGTCTATGCCCCGAACTGGGACGATGCGGGTTTTATGCGGCGCATGTTGGGCCGCATTCCGGATCTGGAGACGGTGGGGCCTGATATTGGGGGGGGGTACTTTATATTGGGCTGGATCCCCCATTGGATCGATCCATGTCCAGGTCGGGCAGGTGGCCCGTGGCGGCTAAGGTATTGAGGGGGTTTATGGACCAGATGGGAGGGGTGGATCCGTGGAGGTTCGCGAGGCGGAGGGCCAGGGAGTATTCATTTTTCTCCCACGTGCAGAAGGCCTAGTCCCAGATCGATTTTTTAATTCTGAGCAGGGGGCTGATTTCGAGGGTGGAGGATGCCGAGTATTCGGCCATTGTCATTTCGGATCATGCCCCGCACTGGTTGGGCCTTGAGCTGGGGAGGAGAGGGACCAGCACCCGCTCTGCCACCTGGAGATGGGGCTGCTGGCGGATGAGGAGGTGGGCGGGTGGGTTCGGGGGTGTATCAAGAGGTACTTAGAGGCCAATGATAATGGGGAGGTCCGAATGGGGACAGTTTGGGAGGCATTGAAGGCGGTGATTAGAGGGGAGTTGATTTCCATCCGAGCCCGCAGGGAGAGGTGAGAGCAAAGAGAGAGGGAGAGGTTGGTGGGGGAGATGGTGAGGGTGGACAGGAGATACGCGGAAGCTCCGGAGGAGGGATTGCTGGGTGAGCGGTGTAATCTTCAGGCCAAGTTCGACTTACTGACCACCAGAAAGGCGGAGGCTCAGTGGAGGAAGGCACAGGGAGCGGTGTACGAATATGGGGAAAAGGCGAGTAGGATGCTGGCGCATCAGCTCCATTAGCGGGAGACTGGTGGAGTGAAGGATGGGTAAGAAATGTGGTGCGAAGGGGGGTGGACATTAATGGGGTCTTCAGGGACTTTTATGGGGAATTGTACCGGTCTGAACCCCTGGTGGAGGGGGTGGCAATGGGGCGCTTTTTGGACAGGCTGAGATTTCCGAAGGTGGAGGAGGGGCAGGTAGGGGGGCTGGGGGCGCCAATTGAGCTGGAGGAGCTGGTTACTGGGATTGGCAGCCTGCAGTCGGGGAAGGCGCCGGGACGGGACGGGTTTCCGGTCGAATTGTATGAAATGTACGTAGACCTGCTGGGCCCCCTGTTGGTTAGGACCTTTAACGAGGAAAGGGAGGGGGGGCATTGCCCCCGACTATGTCACGGGCGCTGATTTCCTTGATCCTTAAACGGGACAAGGACCCCCTGCAGTGTGGATCATATAGGCTGATATCGCTGTTAAATGTGGATGCCAAGCTGTTGGCGAAGATCTTGGCCACAAGGATAGAGGACTGTGTGCCGGGGGTCATTCATGAGGACCAGACGGGGTTTGTGAAGGGAAGGCAGCTGAACACCAATATACGTAAGCTTCTGAATGTTATAATGATGCCGGCGGTAGAAGGGGAGGCAGAGATAGTGGTGGAATTAGACGCGGAGAAGGTCTTTGATAGGGTTAAGTGGGGGTACTTGTGGGAGGTGCTGGAAAGGTTTGGGTTCGGGGAGGGGTTTGTCAGTTGGGTGAGGCTGTTATATGAGGCCCCGATGGCGAGCTTAGCCACAAATAGGAGAAGATCGGAGTACTTTCGGTTGCACTGGGGAACGAGACACGGGTGTTGGCAATTGAGCCCCTGGCCATGGCGTTGAGGGAATCGAGGAATTGGAGGGGTCTGGTGCGGGGTGGGGAGGAGGACCGAGTGTCACTTTACGTAGATGATTTGTTGCTATATGTGGCGGACCCAGTGGGGGGAATGCCGGAGGTGATGAAGATTCTTAGGGAATTTGGGGGCTTTTCTGGGTACAAGCTCAAACTGGGTAAGAGTGAGCTGTTTGTCGTGCACCCGGGGGATCAAGAAGAGGGGATTGATAGGCTCCCACTGAAAAGGGCAGGGAGGGGCTTTCGGTACCTGGGAGTCCAGGTGGCTAGGAGCTGGAGGGCCCTACACAAACTTAACCTCACAAGGCTGGTGGAGCAAATGGAGGAGGAGTTTAAAAGATGGGACATGTTGCCGCTGTCGCTGGCAGACAGGGTGCAGGGTGTAGCCACCTGAGATGGCCACTAACGAACACAAAATGGAAGACTGCAAAGAATGTTGAAAAGCAAACAGCTTGCAGAGCAATTATGGATTGGGACAACTGCAGAAACCGGTTTCTGACTGCTGCAGAGACCAAGCAGCACTGTGAAAGAGAAGTCGCTAGCATACTAATGAGGTGATACCGGGCAAGTCCCAGATACAATGGACACAAATTAAGTATCAATCGATACATTCTATAGGAGACCAGACCCAGTGGCGCCAGAGAAGCCCAGGACAATAAGTCCTAAGAACAGCCCCAGCAACCAAGGAACGGCCCTATGATTGGGGGGTTCAAAACATATCGATTGGGAAGAGGCCCAATCGATCCCAAGCAGGTAAGGGAGTCCGTCCAAAGGGGCGCGGACCCCCTGGGACCTATAAAAGAAAGGTCCCACACATGGTTCAGTCTCCGGCCTCCGGCTCCAGCCTCCAGACCCCTGCCTTCTACACCAGCCGTTGAGCAGCAGCCACCAAAACGTAAGTGCCTAAACAACGACCGCTACCTGAAACCGGCATTACTGACACCCTTGCCAACTGATAGCGATTCGAAGCCTGCAGACCAGAACAGAACAAAGGCCTTGTTCCCTGACCTCGCAGTTCCTTCTTGGCTAAGTATTAGTAGTTTAGTGGTAGAAGTAAGTTTAATCTTTAGAGTGTGCATGAGTGTTATTATAATTGTGTTATAATAAACTCTAATTATTTTGGACTTACTAATTGGTGTACAGCTTTATTGCTTTGAACTTCACCGTGAAACTTGTGGCGGTGTCTTTACGACACCTGGCGACTCCAGAGCTTAGAACGAGAAACAGAGCCAAGTGAGTGTTAAGCACACTCACCCAGAACGACCAACAAGGGTCAAGATGACAGTGCTCCCGAGGTTTTCGTTCCTGTTCCAGTGCCTCCCCATCCTTATCCCAAAGGCCTTTTTTAGGAGGGTCAACAGGAGTATTACGGGATTTGTATGGGCGCATGGGACTCCGAGGGTGAGAAGGGTGTTTTTGGAGCGGGGCAGGGATAGGGGGGGGGGGCTGGTGCTGCTCAACCGCTGTGGGTACTATTGGGCTGCCAACGCAGCGATGGTGCGTAAGTGGGTAATGCACGGGAAAGGGACAGCATGGAAGAGGATGGAGTCCCCGATACGGGGGAACCACCGGTTTGTTTCGGGGAGCATCGATGGTGGGTTTCTTGGCTGGCACAGGGTAAGTATTAGGAGGTTGAGGGACCTGTTCGTAGATGGGAGGTTTGCGAGCCTGGGTGAGTTAGAGGGGAAGTTTGGGCTCCCCCCGGGGAACATGTTTAGGTACATGCAGGTTAGGGCGTTTGCCAGGCGGCAGGTGGAGGGGTCCCCTTTGCTGCCCCCATGTGGGGTACGGGACAGGGTGCTCTCGGGGGTGTGGGTTGGAGGGGGGAGGATTTTGTACGTGTACCACGTCATGCAGGAGGTGGATGGGGCCTCGGTGGGGGAGCTGAAGGGTAAATGGGAGGAGGAGCTGGGTGAGGAGATTGAGGAGGGGACGTGGGCAGATGCCCTGGAGAGAGTGAATTCCTCCTCTTCCTGTGCGAAGCTTAGCCTCATACATTTCAAGGTGCTGCACAGGGCCCACATGAAAGGGACGAGGATGAGTAGGTTTTTCGGGGGCGAAGACAGGTGTGCTAGGTGCTCGGGGAGCCCAGCGAACCGCGCCCATATGTTTTGGGCATGCCCAGCGCTGGGGGAGTTCTGGAAGTGGGTAGCAAGAACGGTGTCGAGGGTGGTAGGATCCAGGGTCAAGCCAGGCTGGGGACTCGCAATTTTTGGGGTTGCAGTGGAGCTGGGAGTGCAGGAGGCGAAAGAGGCCGGTGTTCTGGCCTTTGTGTCCCTAGTACCCCGGCGGAGGATTTAAAGGGTCTTTAACTGTGTACAGGACCCACGGACAGACAGGTCAAGCCCCAAAACAGGCAAGAGCTCAAACATGGCAAAGGAACTCAGTTGTTTTATGGAGCAGGTGGGGGTGGTGGACCCTTGGAATTTCACCCACCCAGGGGAAAAGGAGTTCTCTTTCTTCTCCCCAGTACACAACGTATACACCAGCATTGACTTCTTTGTGGTGGGGAAAACTGTGTTTCCAGGGCACCACCCACAAGTACCCCCACTCAACCCTATCAAAGGCCTTCTCCGCGTCTAATGCTACCACTATCTCCGCCTCCCCTTCTACCGCCGGCATCATGATAACATTCAGAAGCCTACGTATATTGGTGTTCAGCTGCCTTCCCTTCACAAACCCCGTCTGGTCCTCATGAATGACCCCCCGGCACACAGTCCTCTATCCTTGTGGCCAAGATCTTTGCCAACAGCTTGGCATCCACATTTAACAACGAGATCGGCCTATATGATCCACACTGCAGGGGGTCCATGTCCCGTTTAAGGATCAAGGAAATCAGCGCCCGTGACATAGTCGGAGGGGCAAAGCCCCCCGCCTCCCTTGCCTCGTTAAAGGTCCTAACCAACAGGGGGCCCAGCAGATCTGCATACATTTTGTAAAATTCGACCGGAAACCCATCCGGCCCCGGCGCCTTCCCCGACTGCATGCTACCTATCCCCTTGACCAGCTCCTCCAGCTCAATCGGCGCCCCCAGCCCCTCCTCCTGTCCCTCCTCCACCTTCGGAAATTCCCCCCCCCTCCACTGGGGGCTCGGACGGATACAATTCCCCATAAAAGTCCCTGAAGACCCCATTAATGTCCACCTCCCTTCGCACCACATTGCCTCCCCTATCCGTCACTCCACCAATCTCCCTGGCCGCGTCGCGCTTACGAACTTGATGCGCCAGCATCCTACACACCTTCTCCCCATATTCGTACACCGCTCCCTGTGCCTTCCTCCACTGAGCTTCCGCCTTTCCGGTGGTTAGCAAGTCGAATTTGGCCTGATGGTTACGTAGCTCCCTCAACAGTCCCTCCTCCAGAGCCTCCGCGTATCTCCTGTCCACCCTCCTCCCCACCAACCTCTTCCTCTCTCTTTGCTCTCCCCTCTCCCTATAGGCTCGGATGGAAATCAACTCCCCTCTAATCACTGCCTTCAATGCCTCCCAAACCGTCCCCACCCGGACCTCCCCTTTAACACTGGCCTCTAAGTACCTCTTGATACACCCCCGAACCTGCATGCCCACCTTCTCATCCGCCAGCAGTCCCACCTCCAGGCGCTAGATCGGGCGCCGGTCCCTCTCCTCACCCAGCTCAAGGTCTACCCAGTGCGGGACATGGTCTGAAATGACTATGGCCGAATACTCGGCATCATCCACCCTCGAAATCAGCCCCTGCTCAGGACAAAAAAATCGATCCGGGAATAGGCTTTATGCACGTGGTAAAAAAATGAATACTACCTGGCCCTCGGCCTCGTGACCCTCCACGGATCCACCCCTCCCATCTGGTCCATAAACCCCCTCAACACCTTAGCCGCCGCGGGCCTCCTGCCCGTCCTGCACATGGATCGATCCAATGGGAAATCCAGCACCGTGTTAAAGTCCCCCCCCCATTATCAAGCCCCTCGTCTCTAGATCCGGAATGCGGCCCAACATGCGCCGCATAAAACCCACATCATCCCAATTTGGGGCATAGACATTCACCAGCACCACCCGCTCCCCTTGCAACTTGCCGCTCACCATCACATACCTCCCTCCACTGTCAGCCACCACATTTGACGCCTCAAACGACACCCTTTTTCCCACTAGAATCGCCACCCCCCGATTTTTTGCATCCAGCCCCGAATGAAACACCTGGCCTACCCAGCCCTTCCTTAATCTAACCTGGTCTGCCTTCAGGTGCGTCTCCTGGAGCATAGCCACGTCCGCCTTCAGCCCCTTCAGGTGCGTAAACACCCGGGCCCGTTTGACCGGCCCATTCAGCCCCCTCACATTCCAAGTTATCAGGTGGATCAGCGGATCTCCCTGCCCCCCTCCCCTGATGACTAGCCGTAACCCGTCCCCTGCCCGCCCCAGGCCAGCGCCTCCCGCTCGGCCCGTTCCCCACGGCGTCAAAACCCCACCCCGGCCCCCCCGCATACTCCAGCTCCTTCCTGGCCATTTCAGCAGCAAACCGGTACCCCCACCCCCAGCTAGGACCCCTCCCAGCCGCGTTACTCCCTCCGTAGCACTCCCGTGAGCCAGCTAACTTCTGCTGACCCCAGCATCTCCCGCCATACCTCCGACCCCTCCCAACGTGGGCTGCTCCTCCTCCCCCAGACCCATCAGCGGACCCTCCTCCTCCCCGTCCCGCTCTTGCGGGAAAAAAGCCCGCGCTTCTCAGCTCCGACTCCGCCCCCATCCACCCTCAGCGCGGGAAACAGAAGCAAAGCCCGCGCTTTCCCTCTGCCCGACCCCGCCCCCACAAAAAAGGCAGCACCCCACCCGCCCCAGAAACAACACACAACCAGTTTAAAACAGCATGAAACAGCATAAAACAGAGACCCTTGCCACCAAAAGTCAGCTCAGTTATTTACAAACCCCCAACCCTCAGTCAGAGTCCAGCTTCTCGGCCCGCACAAAGGCCCACGCCTCCTCCAGGGACTCAAAATAAAAGTGCCGGTCCTTGTAGGTGACCCACAGATGCGCCGGCTGTAACATGCCAAACTTCACACTCTTTCTGTGGAGCACCACCTTCGTCCGGTTGTACCCGGCCCTCCGCTTGGCCACCTCCGCACTCCAGTCCTGGTAGATCCGTACTACCGTGTTCTCCCACTTGCTGCTCCGCTCCTTCTTGGCCCACCTAAGCACGCACTCTCGGTCAACGAACCGGTGGAACCGCACAAGCTACGCCCGTGGCGGCTCATTCGGCTTGGGCCTCCTGGCCAGTATACTGTGGGCCCCCTCCAGCTCCAGGGGCCCCTGGAAGGAGCCAGCTCCCATCAGCGAGTTCAACAAAATGACCACATAGGCCCCAGGTCTGACCCTTCCAGCCCCTCCGTGAGGACCAGGATCCGCAAATTGTTCCGCCTCGACCGGTTCTCCATCTCCTCGAACCGCTCCTGCCACTTCTTGTGGAGTGCCTCGTGCATCTGCACCTTTACCGCGAGGGCTGCGGCCTCATCCTCTCTTTCGGAGGCTTGTTGTAGGAGCTCCCGGATCTCCACCCCCTGGGCTGTCTGCGTCGCCAGCAGATTGTCCGTATTCGCCTTCAGCGAGTCCAGCAGCTCAACTTTTAGCTCCTGAAAACAGCGCTGGAGAGTCTCCTGCTGCACCTGCGCCCACTTCCTCCATTCCTCGAGGCCTCCGCCGGCCGCCATCTTGATTCTCTTCCCCTGCTTTTTCTTAGGCGCTGCCACCGCTATTCTGCTGGCCCCGCTCCTGGTCAAGACCATAGACCACAGGGGATCCGCTGCAGACACCTTCCCACGTCGGGAACCGTCGAGCAAGTACCGCTGGGGGCCCTTAAAAGAGCCGAAAAGTTTGTTCCTGGCGGGAGCTGCCGAACGTGCGGCTTAGCTCCGCATAGCCGCAACCGGAAGTCCAGGTACCTGCAAAGATGGAACACACTCCCACAGGGTGCAGACGATCGAAATGAACGTACTGCCCAAGCATCTCTTCCTACTTAGATCTATCCAGATCTACATCCCCGAGGCCTTTTTCAACTCACTGGACAAACTAATCATGGCGTTTGGATGGGGGGGGGGCGAGTGGCAGCCCAGTGGTGGTAGCCACTCTCCAGACCTGGAACCAACTACGGCAGCAATTCGGCATGACCGAAATGTCAGACAAAACCCCATCTGCAACAACCGGTTCGCACCAGCGCTCACGGACGCCACCTTCAAAAAGTGGAGACTGAATGGGGGACATTGACAGTCAGGGACATATATACCGATGGCAGGGTCACAACACCGGTTGAACTGACGGAGAGATTTCAACTAGCCAGGAGCAACAAACTAAGGTACCTGCAGCTTAAAAACTTCCCAGGGAAGGAGACAAGGACATACCCACAACCACCAAGACGGTTGCTACTAGAGGCAATTCTACTACTCTACTACTGGACACAAACATTCTCGGCAATGGATGATGTGCACTCTGACAAAGGGAGGTTCAGACTTGGAGATAGCTTTAACACATTTATTAAACTGTTAACAATTCTCCTACTTGGATTCGACTCTCCTGCTATAGCTACTCAGACTGATGAACCAGTCTGCTACAATCCAGGTGGTGGGTGTGATGTGTTTCAAATCAACTGAGTGTCTCCGCTGGAAAGAGGAAGATCATGTGTGCTGTGTGCTTTTATATGGGTTGGTGTAATGCCCTCCTGTGTAGTGTCAACTATGTGTATCGTTAATGCCCATTGGTCATGTCCTATCTTACTGACCTATTGGTTGAATGTCAGTGTGTCAAGTCTCTGGTGCTCCCTCTAGTGTCTAGCTAGTCTACGTGTATTTACATTAACCCCTTGTGTATTTACAGTGATGCATATCACCACACCTGCAGTTTAAAAACTCCCTACGGAAGGAATCAAGGACATACCCATAACCACCAAGACAGTTGCTACTAGCGGAGTTACTCGACGCAAACATTCTAGGCAAAGGAAACAAAGGTACGAATGACTGGTAGAGAGGGCTGACACCGTACTGGACACTATGAGGAAGATATGGGGAGAAGACCTGGGGCTCTAAATAGGGTGGGGACTCTGGAGTGAAACACTGCATAGGGTCAACTCCATCTCCACGTGTGCATGACTCAACCTAACGCAACTAAATGTGGTACATAGAGCCCACTTAACAAGAACCCGAATGAGTAGGTTCTTTCCGGAAGTGGAGGACAGATGCGAATGGTGCCAAGGGGGCCCGGCCAACCACGCCCACATATTCTGGTCTTGCCCCAGACTTGGTACTAGACAGCCTTCTTTGAGGCAATGTCCAAAGTGGTAGGGGTGAGGGTGGAGCCGTGCCCCAAAGTGGTGGTCTTCGGGGTATCAGACCAGCCAGATCTCTTTATGGGGAGGAGGGCAGACGCCCTTGCCTTTGCCTCTCTGATCACCCGCCATAGAATCCTGCTTGGTTTGCGATCAGCAGCACCACCCAAAGCTGCAGACTGACTGTCCAACCTATCAGAATCTCTCCAAATGGAGAAGATCAAGTTCGCCATCAGACGGTCGGACGATGGCTTCCACAGAACATGGGAACCATTCACCCAACTGTTCCGGGACCTGTTTGTGGCCAACGTGAAATGAAATGAAATGAAAAATGAAATGAAAACGTACAGGCTGATGAATAATGAAGTTGCCAAGAGCATTGTAGGGGGGTAGCTAAACTCAATAGTAAAGAAAGGTGATCTGCAAGGAGAGAGAGGGAGGGGGGGAAAGAAGGAAAGGCAGGAGGTAAAGGACAATAGCGGGGAACCAGAGGGTGGGGGACAGACACGGGAACACAAACTAGAAGGAGAGCACAGGAAATACAACGACCATGCCAAACACAGCAGCAGAGAAATGAAAAAACATGAAATGAAAATCGCTTATTGTCACGAGTAGGCTTCAATGAAGTTACTGTGAAAAGCCCCTAGTCGCCACATCCCGGCGCCTGTCCGGGGAGGCTGGTACGGGAATCGAACCGTGCTGCTGGCCTGCCTTGTCTGCATTAAAAGCCAGCGATTTAGCCGAGTGAGCTAAACCAGCCCCTGTGAGACCGTACAGGAGGAAGAAACGACGAATGGCCGAAGCAGAGGCAAACGCACAACAACTACAACAGAGAAAACCGACTGGGAGAAGCAAGCAACATCATCAGTGGTGCCACCTAAGCAGCCCCACACCCACATCCATTATCGGATTACCGGTGTGGTAAGTACTCTCTTAGTGTTGGGGATAAAAATATATATATGTAAAAATGGAAGAACACACAAGACTTGTTTAAAGGTATACTGTAAATTTCCTTCCAGTACCTTGATGTATATACTGACCCAGCTTTCTCCCCCACACCTTGTTTTTTCTTTACTCATTAGTTACATGATTTTGCTAACTATAGAGCATTGTTAATTTTATCTTGTATGCAAAACTCTGTTTTCTCTCGTCACAGCTGCTGCCAGACCTGCTGAGTTTGTTCTGTTCGTATAATCTATTAATAATATTGGTGGACTGCCAAAGCATGTGTGTTGAGCAATATTTACTGGAACCTCATTGTTTTAATGGTGTTGCTGCGAAAGAGATTTACAGGCATTCTGATATTGTCGAGCAGGAAACATTCATTTGGTGAAATGATCAAATGGCTTTTAATTATCCTGAGACACAATGTTATTTTTCTTAGCTATTTGTTTTGCACAAAAATGGAACCAGACTAGCCAACCTTAAAAACATTTTTTTACTCCGTTTTCCACTTTTCTTCTGCCTCGGTTCCTTTATTCTGGGAGATGAGATGGTGAAAGGCTTGAAATTAGCTATTAAATCAGTTTGATTTAAATGGCGTGAAATGCACTTTTGTGAATGGGGGTGGTAGAACTCGCCCGACAACATTCTTCTTACATTTATTTTCGGAAAGTTCTGCTTTCTCATGAGATTTGTGTTCCGAGTTTCTGTTAAACCTGATAAAATGTAGTGATTGCAAGTTGATTGCATGTGATAGGATAGTTATATTTCCCAAGACCAAAGTGTGACAGGAAGATTCGCTGTCTGCACGTTCCTTTTCTTCTTAATGACACACTCCAAGGAAACCACAGGAGATGATTCAAAAAATTCTGAGACTAAGTGTTGATGGTGAGGCAGGATTCATGACAGCAAAACTGGCGCCGCGCCTGGACCGGTTCAGCAGCTGCTGAGGGGCCAGCACTGGCGCCTTGTGGAACACAATCGATTCCAATGAGAAACGGTGCCGGATTTGCCGGATTCGCGATTCACACTCAGGAGCTTGACAAGCTGCTGCTGCATATACACACTTCATTCCCAACACACACCATCCCAGCCAACAAGATGGGAGCAAGCAGAGCAATATCCGTTTCACAGATGCCGAGCTGGACTCCCTCCTAGACATAGTGGAGGAGAGACGAACCACCCAGTACCCTATAGTGATATGTATCTATTGAGATATATAAAGGGTTAATAACAACATCATAGTGTGAGACAAACACTAGATGGCAGCCCCAGATTCATGTATAAATATATGAACTCAAAGGATTTTGAGTCTCTTCGAACCAGAAGTGACTAGACAGCAGTTAGAGAGATAGATAATAGCATAGTTTTTTTAGTTTTTTTAAAATAAATTTAGAGTACCCAATTATTTTTTCCAATTAAGGGGCAATTTAGCATGGCCAATCCACCTACTCTGCACATTTTTGGGTTGTGGGGGCGAAACCCACGCAGACACGGAGAGAATGTGCAAACTCCATGATGTACCATCAATTGTACGCGAGGCGAGTGATTTACTAAAGTCTGGCTTTAATTGACTAGAACACAGCTCTGCGATCGTCTACAATGGAAAGGGACGATCGTCAGGCGTCTGACCATTTATACCTCGTTAATAGAGGCGTTGTTAACTCAGCCTCAGCCAATCGGTCGAGAGGCACATGACCAACCAGGGCCAATGGTAAGCCGACGTTCTGGGCCAATGGCAGACAAGTATGCAGATCATATCACCACATTCGCCCCTTGCGGAGAAGGAAGGCGGGGGGGGGGATGTGAACGAGACCCAGGGTGGGGTGGGGGGGGGGGAGAACTGGTGATATGAGTAGCCGTCGGGAGAATAAATTTTCTCTCCTTACCCTTATCGAATTTGGGGGCTTCCCACTGGCCCAGACATAACGATATTTACAAAAAAAAGTCCATGGGGCTGTAGAACTCTAGAAGGATTCGATCAGACTTTTGGTGGTCCTTGACGTCCTGGCAGAGCGCCGCAGTGGAGGAGTTGACGTCGGATCGGCCGATGGTCCTGCTGATGTCCTGGAGTCCGGGAGCGATGGACTTCGAGTAGTCTCCGTCACCTGAGCTGGCCGCGGAGATGCCATGGATGAGGGATGGGGAAGCTGAGTGGGGTGCTTGGGTGAAAAAGGGGAGGGGGGTCTGTGGTGGGGGGGGGGGCACACCGGCGGGTGCCAGGTCCCGGAGGGAGATAGTGTCCTGCCGACCGTCGGGGTACTCCACATACGCGTACTGCGGGTTACCGTGGAGTAACTGGACATGCTCCACCAACGGGTTGGACTTGTGCACCCGCACATGCTTCCGGAGCAAGATGGGCCCGGGGGTGACCAGCCAAGTCGGGAGAGGGGATCCGGAGGATGACTTCCTGGGGAAAACGAGAAGACGTTCATGAGGTATCTGATTAGTTGCGGTACAGAGGAGTGAGCGGATAGAGCAGGGGTGGGCAAACTTTTCCGTGCAAGGACCACATTCAGAAATTCACAATTCACAAAGGGCCGCATAGTATATTAAGTAAAATAATTACTTCACCCGGTTATGATTCTGGGCGCCTCATATAGAACATAGAACAGTACAGCACAGAACAGGCCTTTCGGCCCTCGACGTTGTGCCGAGCAATGATCACCCTACTCAAGTCAACGTATCCACCCTATACCAGTAAGCAACACAACAGCCCCCCCCCCCCCCCCCCCATTAACCTTAAAAAAAATAAAAAATTCTTTTTTTTAAAAACAATTTTTTTTTTTTAAATGACTTGGCGGGCCGCAGAAATACCTTTGGCGGGCCGCATGCGGCCCGCGGGCCGTAGTTTTCCCACCCCTGGGATAGAGTGTAGGGCATCGGGGACACCTCTTGCCATCGGGAAATAGGGAGATTTCTGGAACGGAGGCCCAGTATGGTCTTCCAGATGGTACCATTCTCCCGCTCGACCTGTCCGTTACCCCGAGGGTTATAGCTGATCGTCCTGCTAGAGGCGATGCCCCTGTCGAGCAGGAATTGACGCAGCTCGTCGCTCATAAATGAGGACCCCCGATCGCTGTGTGTGTACGCGGGGTAGCCAAACAGTGAGACGATTGAGAGTAGGGCCTTAATGACAGTCAATGTGGTCATGTCGGGACAGGGAATGGCGAAGGGAAAGCGGGAGTATTCGTCGATAACCGCCAGGAAGTAAATGTTGCAGTTGTTAGAGGGAAGGGGCCCCTTGAAGTCAATGCTAAGACGTTCGAAGGGGCGGGATGCTTTGATCAGGTGTGCGCGCTCGGGGCGGTAGAAGTGCGGTTTGCACTCGGCGCAGATGTGGCAGTCACGGGTTACTGACCTGACTTCCTCGATGGAGTAGGGCAGGTTGCGGGCCTTAATGAAATGGTGTAGGCGGGTCACCCCTGGATGGCAGAGGTCTGCGTGGAGGGAGCGGAGGCGGTCTATCTGCATGCTGGTGCAGGTACCGCGGGACAGGGCATCAGGAGGCTCATTGAGCTTCCCAGGACGATACAAGATATCGTAGTTGTACGTGGACAACTCGATCGGCCACCGTCATTTTTGATCTTGCCCCTTTGTGCATTATCAAACATGAAGGCTACTGACCGTTGGTCTGTGAGGAGGGTAAACCTCCTGCCGGCCAAATAGTGCCTCCAATGTCGCACGGCTTCGACTATGGCCTGGGCTTCCTTTTCCACAGAGGGGTGGCGGAGTTCGGATGCCTGGAGAGTTCTGGAGAAGAAGGCCACGGGTCTGCCCGCTTGGTTCAGGGTGGCCGCCAGAGCGACTTCTGATGCGTCGCTCTCGACCTGGAAGGGGAGGGCCTCGTCGATGGCGCGCATCGTGGCCTTTGTCCGCTTTGATGCGGCTAAAGGCCTGGCAGGCCTCCGTCGACGACAGGAAGGTCGTGGTTTGCATGAGGGGACGGGCCCTGTCAGCGTAATTGGGAACCCATTGGGCGTAGTATGCGAAGAACCCCAGGGAGCGTTTGAGGGATTTGGGGGTATTGGGGAGAGGGAGTTCCATCAGGGGGCGCATGCGTTCGGGGTCGGGGCCTATCACTCCGTTACGCACTACGTAGCCGAGGATGGCTAGGTGGTCGGTGCTAAACACGCATTTATCCTTATTGTACGTGAGGTTAAGGAGTTTTGCGGTTTGGAGGAATATCTGGAGGTTGGCGTCATGGACCTGCTGGCCGAGGCCGCAGATGGTGACATTATCAAGATACGGGAAGGTAGCCCGTAATCCGTACTTGTCGACCATTCGGTCCATCTCCCGTTGGAAGACCGAGACCCCATTTGTGACACCAAACGGAGCCCTAAGGAAGTGGTAGAGGCGCCCATCAGCCTCGAACGCGGTGTACAGTCGGTCACACGCGCGAATGGGGAGCTGGTGGTAAGCGGACTTAAGGTCCACAGTGGAGAAGACCTTGTATGTCGCGATCTCGTTTACCATGGTAGAAATACGGGGGGGGAGGATACGCGTCCAGTTGCGTAATCCGATTGATGGTTTGGCTATAATCGATGACCATCCGGTTTGTCTCCCCCGTTCGGACAACCAGCACTTGGGCTCGCCAGGGGCTGTTGCTGTCCTCGATGACCCCTTCCGTCAGCAACCTCTGGACCTCGGACCTGGTGAAGGACCGGTCCTGGGCGCTGTACCGTCTGCTCCGTGTGGTGACGGGTTTGCAATCGGGGGTGAGGTTAGCAAACAGGGAGGGGGGGTCCACTTTGAGGGACGCGAGGCTGCAGACAGTGAGGGGGGTATAGGGCCGCCGAATTGAAAAGTCAAGCTCTGCAGGTTGCACTGGAAGTCCAGTCCTAGGAGTGCCGGTGCGCAAAGGTCAGGGAGGACAAGGAATTTATAATTTTTAAAAACCTTCCCTTGGACCGTGAGGTCCGCGATGCAGAACCCGGTGATGTGGATGAAATGCGAACCTGAGGCTAAACCGATTTTGTGTGTTACGGGATGGACAGGGAGCGCGCAGCGTCTTACCGTGTCAGGGTGAACGAAGCTTTCCGTGCTCCCGGAGTCCAGCAGGCAGTCCGTCTCGTGCACGTTGAGGTGGATCAGCGTTGTCGTTTTGGCGAGCGTGCATGGACGAGACTGGTCGAGTTGAACGGCCGCGAGCCGTGGAGAAAATCCGTCGTCGCCGTCCGAGTCGATGCTGGAGGGACCTTGCGTGGCAGACCCGGAAGTCGGTGGCCAGGATCCATATGTGAGGTCTGCGCCCCAAGATGGCGGCGCCCAGGATCCGCACGTGGGGTCGGGGCCACAAGATGGCGGCGCCCAGGACCCGCACGTGGGGTCGGCGCCCCAAGATGGCGGCGCCCAGGAATCCCTCGAGGCCGCTAGGGGCGGAGCTAGCGTTGCCGACGCTGCGAGCGGAGGAGGTGAGGCGCGCAGGCCAGGTGCAGGAGGCGAGTCGGGTGCATCAGCTGCGAGGGCGCGCAGGCCGGATGCAGGAGGCGAGTCGGGTGCATCAGCTACGAGGGTGCGCAGGCCGGGTGCAGGAGGCGAGTCGGGTGCATCAGCTGCGAGCGGAGGAGGTAAGACGCGCAGGCTGGGGGCGGGGGGAGCAGATTCGCGCGGCGGGCAGGCAGGGACCGGGAGGGCCCGGACAGGCGATCCGGTCGGGCGCCGGGGCCTGGGGGCAGGGGGGAGAAACGTGCACGGCGGGCAGGCAGAGAACTGGAGGGGCTGGGGAGGTGCGCTTGTCGGCCGGCGGGGCGCGAGTCGGGAGCGGCTGGGGCGGCCCTGGGGGGGGGGGGAGAGAGGCACACAGGCCCTTCGCAGAGGCCTGGGGGCGGGGGGGGGGGGGGGGGGGGGGGAGTGCTGTGCAGCTTCCAGAAGCGCTGCAGACAGCTTTTGGCCTGGCAGACCGTGGAGTAGTGGCCCTTCTTCCCACAGCTCTTACAGAGGGCGGAGCGGGCTGGGCAGCGCGAGCGAGGGTGTTTTGCATATCCCCAAAAGTAGCAGCGGGGCCCCGCGGATTTATTGGGGCGTCCCGCGACACAAGCCTGAGGGAGGTCGGGAGCGGCGGGTGGCGGGTGGGATGCGTGCCAGGAGGCCTGGCCAGGGTCATAGGTTCGAGCGCTTTGATCTGCGACCTCCAGAGAGGCGGAGAGAGTCAGCGTCTCAGTTAAACTGAGTTCGTCTCTTTCCAGCATCCGCTGGCGGATCACGGGAGACAGCATCCCAGCCACATAAGCGTCTCTGATCAGTAGCTCCATGTGCTCTGTAGCCGAGACCGCTACGCAGGAGCAACTTCTCCCCAGGGCATAGAGGGCCCGGGCGTATTGGCTTAGAGACTCACCGGGGACCTGCTTTCTGGTAGCCAGCAGATGTCGAGCGAATACCCTGTTGACCGGTTTGATGAATTGTCCTTTTAGCTTTTGTATAGCGTCATCATAATCCGTTTCCTCTTTGATTATTGCGTAAGCGTCGATACCCACGCTGGAGTGGAGGACGTGCAGCTTCTGTGCCCCGGTGGGGGGTAGATGCTAGGAACCCTTCGAGGCAAGTCAGCCAGAGTTGGAAAAGTTCTGCAGAGTACGGAGTTTGCGGGCTGATGCGGAGGCATTCGGGCTTGATGCGGAACTCCATCTTCAAAGTCGTAGTCAATTAAATTGATGTACCATCAACTGTACGCGAGGCGAGTGATTTACCAAAGTCTGGCTTTAATTGACTAGAACACAGCTCTGCGATCGTCTACAATGGAAAGGGACGGTCGTCAGGCGTCTGACCATTTATACCTCGTTAATAGAGGCGTGGTTAACTCAGCCTCTCAGCCAATCGGTCGAGAGGCACATGACCGACCAGGGCCAATGGTAAGCCGACGTTCTGGCCCAATGGCAGACAAGTATGCAGATCATATCACCACACTCCACATGGACAGTGACCCAGAGGCGGGATCGAACCTGGGACCTCCGTGCCGTGAGACAGGGTGCCACCGTGCTGCCCTGATAATAGCATAGTTAGCACGTGAAGTTAATTATTGCATTGGATTTGTTTATTGTCACGAGTACCGAGGTACAGTGAAAAGTATTTTTCTGCAAGCAGTTCAACAGATCATTCAGTTCATGGGAAAAGGGAATTAAACAAAATTTAAGAAAATACAAGAAAATACATAAAAAGGCAACACAAGATGTACAATGTAACTACATAAGCATTGGCATCGGATGAAGCATACAGGGTGTAGTGTTAATGAGGTGAGTCAATAAGAGGGTCATTTAGGAGTCTGGTGGCAGTGGGGAAGAAGCTGTTTTTGAGTCTGTTCGGGTGTGTTCTCAGACTTCTGTATCTTCTGCCTGATGGAAGAAGTTGGAAGAGTGAGTAAGCCGGGTGGGAGGGATCTTTGATTATGCTGCCCACTTTCCCCCGGCAGCGGGAGGTGTAGATGGAGTCCATGGATGGGAGACAGGTTTGTGTGATGGACTGGGCGGTATTCACGACTCTCTGAAGTTCCTTGTGGTCCTGGGCCGAGCAGTTGCCATACCAGGCTGTGATGCAGCCCGATAGGATGCTTTCTGTGGCGCATCTGCAAAAGTTGGTCAGGGTTAATGTGGGCATGCCGAATTTCGCTAGTTTCCTTAGGAAGTATAGGCACTGTTGTGCTTTCTTGGTGATAGCGTCGACGTGAGTGGACCAAGACAGATTTTTGGTGATGTGTACCCCTAGGAATTTGAAACTGCTAACCATCTCCACCTCGGCCCCGTTGATGCTGACAGGGGTGTGTACAGTACTTTGCTTCCTGAAGTCAATGACCAGCTCTTTAGTTTTGCTGGCATTGAGGGAGAGATTGTTGTCGTTACACCACTCCACCAGGTTCTCTATCTCCCTCCTGTATTCTGACTCGTCGTTATTCGAGATCCGACCCACTATGGTCCTATCGTCAGCAAACTTGTAGATGGAGTTGGAACCAAGTTTTGCCACGCAGTCATGTGTGTACAGGGAGTAGAGTAGTGGGCTAAGTACGCAGCCTTGCGGGGCACCAGTATTGAGGACTATTGTGGAGGAGGTGTTGGTGTTCATTCTTACTGATTGTGGTCTGTTGGTCAGAAAATTGAGGATCCAGTTGCAGAGTGGAGAGCCAAGTCCTAGGTTTTGGAGCTTTGATATGAGCTTGGCTGGGATTATGGTGTTGAAGGCGGAGCTGTAGTCAATAAATAGGAGTCTGATGTAGGAGTCCTTGTTTTCAAGATGCTCTAGGGATGGGTGTAGGGCCAGGGAAATGGTGTATGATGTGGACAGGTTGCGATGGTATGCGAATTGAAGTGGGTCAAGGCATTCCGGGAGTATGGAGGTGATGCGCTTCATGATCTGCCTCTCGAAGCACTTCATTACAACTGACATCAGGGCCACCGGGCGGTAGTCATTGAGGCACGTTGCCTGGTTCTTCTTTGGTACCGGTATGATGGTGGTTGTCTTGAAGCAGGTGGGGACCTCGGAGTGGAGTAGGGACAGGTTAAAGGTGTCTGTGAATACTTCTGCCAGCTGGTCTGCACAGGCTCTGAGTGCACCACCAGGGATCCAGTCCGGGCCCGTCGCCTTCCGCGGGTTCACTTTCAGGAAGGCCGATCTGACTTTGGCTGCTGGGGCACTTGACAGCGGATTGTTGGTTACCTGCTCGAACCGAGCATAGATTACATTAAGTTCATCGGGGAGGGGTGCGCTGCTGCTAGAGATACAGCTCGGCTTCGCTTTGTAGCCCGTTATGTTGTTCAGTCCTTGCCACAACCGCCGAGAGTCTGTCTGTGACTCTAGCTTAGTTTGATATTCTCTCTTGGCATCTCGGATGTGGTTAAAACTTTATCCTGAATTACTTTATCACCGGTTACAGTTCTGTAAGAGTGAACAAACTCAAGATTATTCATTAAACCTATTTTGCTTTAAGTTGAAGATTTGTAGTTTCTTTAGAATCTAACCATCAGACTATTCTGGAAGTAAAAAGCAAAGAGTAACGATATAACATATCCCAGCCCAGGAAGAAGGCTGCCAGCCACCGCCGTTCGGCGTGTCTGGGCACAGGTGGCAGAGGCCACGAGCAACACCATCCGGACTGGCCTGCAGTGCCATTAAAAACTGCACAACCTTCTTGGGGCGGCCAGGGTGAGTAGGCAACACTGTGCCCCTGGCAACAACCCCCTGTCCCACACACCCGGAGGGCAGCCGCATCCCCACCCTGCACCACTTTCCGGCACCCATACCACTGCCATGGCCGGGTGCCCTAGCCACTGAGGCTACCAGCTACTCGCCCTCTGGGATGCTTGTGTCGGACCGTCTAAAGCTGTTGTTTTCTGTTTCCGAAGCGCCCCCAATACCCCACAGCTGGAGATGGCTGCCGAGAACCGCCAGGAGTGGGAAAAGACTGGAGGGGCACCGTTAGACCTGCGGCACCTCATTGTGTCTGAACAGAGGGCCCTGGGTGTGGTCGATAGCCAGAAGAAAGGGAGGTCACTGGGATGCAGATCGGCCATGGGCAAGGAAGTGAGGATCCACTGAATTGCAGATCTCCATGCCAGAGGCAAACAGTGAATCAACTCAGGCCCACAAAATGGTTCCGATACTGGACTCCACGATACTCGAGCCACTTCACCAAAACACATGCCTGAAGATCAGATGGCTGTATCTATATGAAGCTCCACAACAACAGACAATACATGCATCATACCACCAGACGAGGATGAGCCACCGTGCAGCTCTTCAAGAAAAGATGATCGAAACATTATCATTTTGAGTGACGATAAGCCATCACTTGACAGTCAAACGCAGGATGAAGGAGCAGCATTCAACATTGGGAATGTGGGACCAATCCAGACACCAGAGAGCGTGGTTTTGAAACCCGCTACAGAAGATGCAGATGTCATCACGACTGCACAGCCCCTCAAAAGTATGCCGACAGTGGACGTTGCCACAGGCGATCCACAGGCAACCACTCTCATGGCACACTCCAGCAGCAGGACGGGTGCAACCAAAACCAAACAGAAAAAGAGGTGCACTCACAGGATCCCTCCCACTAAAAAGAAGAGGAAGAGAAGGAGAGTGGTAGATACCTTCAGTCCCATCTGTGGTACTAAACAAGAAGCCATGATGTGGAGATGCCGGCGTTGGACTGGGGTGAGCACAGTAAGAAGTCTTACAACACCAGGTTAAAGTCCAACAGGTTTGTTTCAAACACGAGCTTTCGGAGCACGGCTCCTTCTTCAGGTGAATGGAAAGGCTTGTTCCAGAAATGTTTATATAGACACAGTCAGAGATGCCCCGGAATGCGAGCACCTGCAGGCAATCAAATCATCAAAGATGCAGAGAGAGAGGTAACTCCAGGTTAACTCCAGGACAATTCACACCTCTTTAACCTGGAGTTACCTCTCTCTCTGCATCTTTGATGATTTGATTGCCTGCAGGTGCTCGCATTCCGGGGCATCTCTGACTGTGTCTATATAAACATTTCTGGAACAAGCCTTTCCATTCACCTGAAGAAGGAGCCGTGCTCCGAAAGCTCGTGTTTGAAACAAACCTGTTGGACTTTAACCTGGTGTTGTAAGACTTCTTACTAAACAAGAAGACATGGCAATGCAGCTGACAGGCCAGAAAGTAAGACGATGCGAAAGAAAGCATCGCATTTAAAAGTTAAAGAAGCTGGTGATGCAGGCAAGGCAAGCAAGGAAACCAGTCTTCAGAACCCATTGAGTCAAGAGACTAAACGTGGTGTTAAGAAAAAGAGAACTGCAAGAAAACCGAAAATCGATGTTGGGAAGCTGATAAGCGCCCGGAAGATCAATGGGACGATACTGTCGTAGATGGACAATAAACTGTGCACCAGGGACATGTTCATCAGGCATTTCATGTTATTTGAAGCATTGTTTGTATATATATATTATTATGGGCCAGGGTTTAGAGAACCCCAAAGTGTAGCATGGAGTTCACCTGACCCACAACTTTTAATAGATTGTGGTTATGGGGAGCATACGGTCCACTCTACAGATATGGTGCAAACAGAGCTTTACAGTACTCTAAAATGCAAACAATGTTTATTCTATGAACTCAAGTTAACCTTTTTAAAACATACAGTGGACATCTTAGCAACCATTAATTCAAATACAGCCCTCAAAGATGACAACACTAAGTAAACCTTTAAGCTTTCCTTTTTAACATCCATACGACTTAAAAACAAAACCTTTATCAGAAGCACATCAGGTTAAAGTCACGACTGAAAACATTTATAATTCTGAACTCACCAAATGATTAAGAGAAAGCCTTTTGATGGCAGAGAGAACAGCAGTACACCTGCTTGGTCGGGCTTCAGCTCCAACACTGAAAACGAAACTAAAACACACCCTGCAGCCTGCTCAAAAACTAAAGTATAAAGCTGACAGACAGCCCAGCTCCACCCACTCTCTGACATCACTGCAGTAGTAAAAACCTATTTCTTAAAGGTACTCTCACTACAGAAATTTATATACACACACATTTATAAACACCCATTTCTTAAAGGTACTCTCACATGACAATGTATATATAACAAGTGTAAAATAGTAATATAGATCATTAGCTGCATTTTCCGTTTTGGAGACTAAGTCCCCATGCCGTCGTGAAAACTGTGATCTTTTACAGCAGAGAAACTGGTGTCAAAAGGCCACAGTATCCCCGATTTCCTGGGGGTTGGCAAGGAGCTGATGTAGAGCTTACAGCTCTAGCTGCTGATATGGCCCCAGCACTTCTGGATCAGAGACCGCACATGGACATGGCGGCAGCCTTCAGCAGCTGCACATGTGCATGGCGGCGGCCAGCAGCGGGCGACAAGGGGTGACAAAGGATTACTTAGTTCTAATGCCACTTCTATTGGTTAGCATGTAAGTGGTCCTATGTTGTAGCTTCACCAACTTGACATCTAATGTTTATATATGCTTGATGCTGCCCTGGCATACTCTCCTGAACATCTCATTGACCCAGGCTTGATGGTAATAGTAGAGTGAGGGATATTCAGAACCATGAGGTTACAGATTGTGATTCAATACATTTCTGTTGCTGTAGATGGCCCACAATGCCTCATGGAAGCCCTCTTTTAAGCTTTTGGATCTATTCTATGTTGCAATATAATGTACATACTTCTTTAAGAATGCACATCTTGACCTTCTGTCGATCCTTATTACCTTGGTAAAGTGTGGAGTATCAGCCCCATGACTTTTAGTCAGTCTGCAAGCAGAAGCTAAGTACTATACTTAGCCTGTGAGATAAATCAATCTGTAGACAGTCTTATCTTCAAATGAAGAACCCGCATAACTGTTTCACCACCCTTGTGAGATATTTACATCAAAGAGAAGAAGAATTTAACATGATGGTAGGGTGGCAACATGGTTTTGAAGATTTAACTGAGCAGAATGTGGCCTCAACCCTTTCACATCCAGCAGACTAGAAGAACTGGTGTGAAAAAGATGCATTCTGCTACTCCAGGAAACTTACACACACTTCACATTCGTCTTGGGTTTGCACCTTACCCAGGCAGCAGGCACCATGTCCTAGAAAATCTGGGAAAACATAATTAGTATCAGTCTACCTACTGCAACAATTTTTAAACATTTTTTTATCATCTTGATTGTCACAAGTAGGCTTACTGCAACGAAGTTACTGTGAGAAGCCCCGAATCGCCACATCCCGCCACCTGTTAGGGTACACGGAGGGAGAATTCAGAATATCCAAATTACCTAACAGCACGTAGTTTGGGAGCTGTTGGAGGAAACCGGAGCACCCGAGGAAACCCACACAGACACAGGGAGAACGTGCAGACTCCGCACAGACAGTGAACCAGTGCCACATATCGCTTTAAGCAGACAGGAGAATTAATTACCCATTAATGTCCCTACAGGAGGTCAGGGAAAGCTAAATATTGAAGATGGAATAGTAGGAACTTATCCAGAAATTTCGAGACAACAATAAAAAGCTTTTTTCACTGCTTGGTTTCACTTTTCAAATCCTGCATTTTGCAACCTAAATCACTGCTTTTTGGGCAGGGCTTGTTGCACGTTTTACTATGGGCGTAAAACGCGTTTATTGGAGTGTATTAACACGCCTCCGAGTTCGACGTGTGCTTAACACTGCTAGGCTCTGTTCTATGTAATTATTTAGCTCTGGAGTCGCCAGTTGCCGTATAGGCAACGTCACAAGTATTCCAAGGTCAAGTTCAAAGTAATAAAGACGATACACCGATTAGTAAAGTTCAAACGATCAATATTTATTATACAGTTATAATAAATACTCATGCACACACTAAGAGACTAAGCTACAACTAAACATAAGCAAACAGAATACTTATCTAACAGGAACAGGCAAGGTCAGAGAACGAGGCCTTCGTCCTGGTTTTGTCTGCAGCCTTCAGCAAGCGTTCTGGTACTTGGGAGTCTAGTGGGCTTGGATCGCGTAGCGAGCGTTGAACTTACGGTTTCGGCGGCTGGTGCTCAACGGCTGGAGTCAGGATGCCAGGTGTCAGTCGGAGCCGGAGCACGGGTTTAACAGACCGGACAACACGAGGTCCCTATCTTTTATAGGGGTTCCGTTGTCCTTCCCTCTTCTCGGGCGGGCTCTACCTATTGGATCAATTTCTTATCGATACTGGATTAATTCCCCAATGCGAGGGGGTCTCCGTGATGGAGGGGGCGTTTCTTATGTCCTTTTGTTTGGAGGTTTCTGGTGCCTCGATGTCTGGGTCTTGATTAGAATGTGTCCATTCAGAACCAAATGTATCTATTGTGTGGGTGTTCAAGTCTGATGGCCTCATTAGCATGCAAAGCGTTTTGCCATTTGCACCTAGCTAAGGTCTTTTCACCTGAGCCCAAACTGGTTTCTGCTGCTGCAGAATGCAAACTGCTCTTTGCAGACTGCTGTTCTGGCTAAACTGTCTGTTTCCCAGCAGCCTTCCATTTTAGTTTGGCTCAGTGTCCATTTTGCGTGGCCAGCATGGCTACATTCCCTCCTTGTGATCCTCACAATCATACTATTGTGAAGGATCACCTATGTACTTTGCCTCCTTGCGTTCTGACCTCTTGCCAGTTCCTGTTCTACTCTGTTCTAAACTATGGGAAGAAGAGAAAAAAAATTTTAACTAACATTTCTACTTGGCCCTATGTCAAAGGGACATGCATTACTACAACTGGGAACCTCTACCTATCACTATTAACCTTAACCTTAACTTAAACATTTAATCACTCTAAAACCTTAACCATTCACACCACAACATCACACTTCCCAACTCGGCAGTCGAGTATGGAACAATATAATACATGGCTGAATTTTATTTACAGAGTGTTGTAATCAGTGAGGGGTTGAGGGGTTTGGTGGAATCCGAAGATGGGGGATTGCACTCTATAGATGGGTGAGGTGCTGGAACGAGAGGCTCTCCTCTTCCATTTCCTCAACCTGAGGGTCTGCACTAGGACGATGAGGATCGCGATCACCAACAGTGATTCGATTATGTAGGACATGGAGTACCACGTCATGAATTTAGTACACCAGGTCTGAACCTCGCTGATCAGAGCTGAGCACTGGGGGTTTGTTGTAATGGAAACATTTACGGTGGGGGTTGTGGGGGAAACGTGTCTTGTTTCCACACATATACATATGACATTAAACAGTAATAAGTGGGCTTCCATCATCTTTTGTTGTTCTTCCTCTTTCTCTTCCTTCTTCCTCCGGTATTGACAATCCTGGCTTCGACCTCTGTCTCGTCCTTTGAAACCTTTGGGATCAAGCACAGTATCTGTCAATACACAGTTTAAGACCTTTACTTGTTAGTGCATCTGTCTTTCAAATCCCAATTGACCCTTTAAAATGACTGGCTAAGTCACACCCTGTGACTCCCCTCATTTTTTTTCAAAAAGCGAATTTAAAGACCAGCATACACCTAACAATCCTTCCTTCTGCGAGCCGTCTCGCAGGCTTTGCTGATTTACCATCCGAATGTTCCCGGATGTAAATAGCATGTGGGATGGCGGCCGAAGGGCTACCTAACTTAAAATGAAAACAAACTTTGAAATAAACATCCGAATGAGTTGCGTATGGGCCGCTACGGGTACGAGTTGGATGGAATCCCCGGGTAGGGCGTGCTGTGCCATACCCGAGCTTGGCTGACCAAGGGTTGGTTCTCAGACAGGGCGGGTCCTCAGTGCCGTTTGTCCACTGCCTGAGTAACCTGGAAAGAAACGGGTACGAATGTGTTTACCATGACTTGCAGCCTCTATTTCGCCGAATAGAGGGGCACCTAAAAAAACCAAGGGAGCCAAGATGCTCCAACTGAGGACATGAGCTGGTCTTCAGATACTTTAGACGATACGGTGAGCTGCTCACCAGGCTGTCACAAGTGTTACAACTTTGGAAAAGATCTCCAATCAAACCAAAGTTCTCAAAGGTATCTGCGGACAAGCTAACGTGTATGTGAGGTGGTCACAATCTTTTCAGCTGAAAAGAAGATGTCCATCCTCCAGCTGAACAATGTACATTCCTGAAAACAAACAAACATAAAACGAAGACAAACATACGTGCAGGTTCCATCAGAAAGGACATCGTTTCCCTCAAACGATTCCTATCTTACATCATCTGGACACCTCACTTTGATTCTGCCTCTGTGAACAGGGTCACAAAGGGGTTGCCGTGTCGGGAGTCAGACACCGTGTCGTCCTGCTCTCCCGGATCCCACACCCTTGTGTGGATCAGGCATGCTATTTTGGAGTTGTGTGACCGGGGGTCACTCTCGTCATTGCGGACAAGTCTGTATGAATTGTCCCTGTGCCATTGTGTAGCGTCGAGTGTGTTGTCGGGGTAGTCGGGGTCGGGTGGTGGTTCTGGGTGTTTGAGGTAGGTGACTTCCATGGGGTCACTGGAGTCGGGGTCGTAGTTGGTGCAGTGTGGGCTGTATGGCTGTGTGCTGTCGCTGTCTTCAGAGTCAGTGTCAGTCCTGCTGTCTCTGCTGTGGCAGCTTGTGGGCGTGTCGGGGCGTGGTCTGTCGTGGTCTGTGGGCGGAGTCGTGGGCGAGTCCGTGGATGAACTGGTCTGTGAGGGGGATGGTGGAAAAGTGTCTCTGGTGGGCGGGGTGAAGTGTTCTGCTGCATCCAGCAGGACATGGTGAGCATGGTTGGCCTGTGTTCCATATGCCTTTAACTGGTTTATATGGAACCACGCGGTCTTCCCATTAGGATATTTGATCCTGTAAACGGAGGGGCTAATTTTGTCCGAAATTGAGTAGGGACCGGAATATTTTGGAGCCAAAAAACTGCTGGGGTTATAAACAGATAACATTACCTGTTGCCCAACCTGGAATTCTGTGGTGTGTACGGTCTTATTGAAACAGGCAGTACGTTGCTGTCGGCGTTTCCCTAGCTGGACTGCGGCTGCGAGCTGTGCAGACCTCACAGTCTCAACTAGATCTTTAACTGCCTTTTCATGTGTGAGGGCCGTCACTTCGGGGCTTGTCATGTCCAGTCCTAAAAGGAATTCTGTACCTTTCATAGGGCGTCCGGTCATGAGTGTATGTGGTGTGTATCCTGTCGATGTGGAGACAGTGTTCCTTATGAACATAAGTGCAAATGGGAGCACTGAATCCCATGTGGAATTATTCTCCTGAACCATTTTCCTAAGGGTAGTTTTTAGGGTCCGATTCATGCGCTCCACAATCCCGCTGGACTGTGGATGATACGCAATATGGAAGTTCTGTTTGATTCCGAATATTGTCAGGACGTTCCTCATGACCCGTCCTGTAAAGTGAGATCCCTGGTCTGAATCGATACTTCGGGGTAAACCCCATCTCGTGAAGATGTGGTGGGTCAGGATCTTTGCAGCTGTCTTAGCTGTGTTTGTTCGCGAGGGAAATGCCTCTACCCATTTGGTAAAGGTATCTATCACCACCAGAACGTATTTATAGCCATTCCGACAAGGGGGCAATGGACCTATAAAATCGATCTGGAGGTTTGTCCAAGGGCCGTTAACTGGGCGAGTATGCCGAAGTTGTGCTTTCTTAGAATACCTCTCCGGGTTATTCTGAGCACAAATCAGGCAATTCTCTATGTAGTGCGTTACATCATTCCTGAGATTAGGCCACCAACAGAGTTGCCTGAGGTGCCTCGTTGTTGCATCAATTCCCTGATGCCCGTGTCCGTCATGGAACAAGGCAATCATCTGATTCCTGTCCTGCTGTGGGACCACATAAAGGTGATCCTTAATGATCACACCCTCATGTGTGGTCAGTGCGTGTTTAAAGTGCTCGTAAGCAGGCACAAAGTTTCCCTTGAAAACCTCCCTGAGGTCTCCGTCCTGTTTTTGTGCTGCCACGAGGTCTTTAATATCAGTCTGTGAGACTTGGACTGCGCTCACAGGGGCGCTAGCTGGTGCGCTAGCTGGGGGGGTCCATAAGTGTCCTCTCCTGGAACCTGCCTTAGCCAACGCGTCGGCCTTTACATTCCCAGGGGGTGATGACCTATGGTGGCTTCGAACTTTTATAATGCCGAAGGTCCTGTCCTTCGCTTTCTCTAGGATATGCTGGAGTAAGGGGGCTGATGGAAGGGGTTTTCCGTCTGCGGAGACAAAACCTCGTGTCCTCCACAGGGGCAGAAAATCTGTCAGGCTATTGCATACATATAAGCTGTCTGAATATATGTCTGCTGGGCTGGGGAAAGAATCGGGGTGGTCCACTATGTACGCTATGGCTGCTAGCTCTGCTGCCTGCGCGCCTAAGTGACCTGGTAACTTAAGAGCTATCTCTTCGAGAGCGCGCCCCTGCGCGTCCTCTACATAGATGCCGCATCCTGTGATACGCTCACCATTTAAAACTGTGGAGGAACCGTCTACATAAATCCTCAAGGGTCCACACGTGTCTGTGGGCTGGGGGCTTTGTTTCGGGTTCCCTATCTTCCTGGGGGGTGTTTTTGCTAAAAAGGGTCCTGTGTTATGCAGGGGAGCTACAATTTCACAGTCATGGGGCTGTCCGGGGTATTGGAGGTTGTCTGCTAAGTATGTGTGTGTGCGTGTCCGTTTTACTGTAATGTCCCGTCCTTGTAAAAGTAGGGTCCACCTAGCTGCCCTAATCTGGCTAACTGAACCGTCCTTCAGTCGACCGTCTAGTAGTAGCTGTGTGGGTGTGTGTTCGGTTAGAATGGTGATGGGGTTTAGTCCGGTGATGTATGAGAAATACTGCACTGCCCAGAAGACAGCAAGGAGGTGCCTCTCACAGGCTGAAAATCCTTGTTCTACCGGGTCTAACAGTCGGGAGGCATAAGCCACTGGTCTTAGCTGCTCGTGCCGTTCTTGAAGCAACACGGCCGAGAGGGTCAGATCGGTGCTCGCTACCTCGATTGCGTACGGTGAAAGTTGGTCGGGGACTAGCAGCGCGGGTGCTGCACTAAGGGCTCGTTTCAACTCTTCCACAGCGCCTGTATGCTGCGGAAGCCATTCCCAGGGAGCTCCTTTCTTAAGGAGGTCTGAAAGTGGGGCGGCTTTTGTCGCGAATCCGTCGATGTGGTTCCGACAATAGCCAACCAGTCCTAAAAACGACCGGAGGGCTGAAACATTCTGGGGAAGGGGCAATTTGACAATCGAATCAATTCTTTTGAATTCGATCTCGCGTTTGCCGTGCGTGATGACTGTTCCCAAATACATCACTTTACTTTCCAATATTTGGGCCTTTTTCGGGTTAACTTTACAGCCAATTTCAGTTAAGAGTTCCAGGAGTTCGGCCAGAAGCGAAATGTGCTCTGCCTTTGTGTCTGTCTGCAGTAGTAGGTCGTCTACATACTGTACCAGACATTCGGGTCGGGAAAATTTTTCTAATCCACTTGCCAGCTGTCGGTGGAAAATGGAGGGGGAATTGTGGAATCCTTGTGGGAGGCATGTCCACGTGTACTGCTGTGTTTTAAAAGTGAATGCGAATTTGTATTGGCACGCTTTTGCCAATGGTATTGACCAGAATCCATTACTGATGTCCAATACCGTGAAGTACTTGGCGTTGAGACCCTGCTTGAGCATGGTCTCGGGACTAGTAGCTACCGTTGGGGCTACTGCGGGGGTTACTTTGTTGAGTTCCCGATAATCGATGGTCAGACGCCATGATCCATCGGGCTTCCTCACTGGCCAAATAGGGGCATTGTTGGTGGAGGCTACCGTTCTCAGTACACCTTGGTCCAACAAGCTGCCTATAACTTTTTCTATTTCCACCTCTGCCTCGAGGGGAAATCTATACTGCTTTTGCGGTCGGGGGTCCTGTCCGGTAACATGAACTTGTCCAGTCATTCTGCCACAGTCATGACGGTGACTTGCAAATGCTGTCCTGTGTTTGTTTAGTAGGGCCTTAATTTGTCTGTCGGTGTGGAGCGTAGTCAGGTCGAATGAGTACTCTCCCACTGCGCTAATCCGATTAGCGTAGTCTCCTACTGTGAGGGTGGCTGGGGCTCTGTCTGATCTAGCCATTCGCCAGACACACTGGTTCACTGGGTCGAACGACAAGCTGTGAGCGTTCATAAAATCTATCCCCAGGATGTGCTCTGCTGTCCGGGGAAGATTTACTAAAACTACGGGGTGCCTTGTGCTAATGTTCCCTAGCTGAATCGCTACGGGTGCTGTGATATGTCCCTGCTGCGAGTGTCCGGTGAACCCGCTAAGTGTGATGGTGGAGGTGGTCGGCCACGTGTCTGAGTGTGCCGTGGTTGTGGAGTTAATGGTGGTGCGGGATCCTCCTGTGTCCCACAGTAACTCTATGGGCTTCCCTTTGACTTTTGCCGTGACTACGGGCCTCCCTGATGAGTCCCATAGTGTGTCACAGACCCAAGTGGGGGAGCCCGAACACCGTCAGTTCGTCTCGTCCACATTGGTGGGTCCTGACTGTACTGCTACATTGTGGATGGGTTTTGCCTTGTTGCGGTTCAGAGTGCCTGTCTGCTGGCCTCTCTGAGATCGCTGGGGTGCATTACACTCTTTTGCCCAATGCCCTAACTGTCCACAGTTATAGCATTCCTGTCCTTTCTGTTGAGGGCTGCTCCTGCCTTCATTTACCCATGCGGGCTTCTGGTGCTCTCTGACTGCTTGGATATCTGCAGCAGCCTGAGCCTCTTCTGGGGATCTAACTTTTCCTTTTGCCTGAAGCGATTGCTCCCAAGCGCGGGACAATCTTTTCAGGACCCATTTTTCGTTATGGGCCTCTTCTGAGGGGTCGTAACTATTGCAAGCGCTCTGTCCTGCTTCTGTTGCGTGTGAGATAATTGTGCGCGTCCACTTAACCATGTTTTCACGGGTTAAATGCGCTCTATCTAGCTGTCCGAAAACTGCGCTGAAGTGAATCCACAGCCTTCCTGCGAATGCTGTGGGGTGTTCGGATCTCTTCTGCCTGCACTTATTCAATCCTTCTACGGGGTCACCTCTATTGTACCCGATGGCATCTAAAATGGCAGTGTGCATCTCCTCTAGGCTGCCTCCTGCCACGTTCTGTGGGTCGGGGAGGGCTGCCACTACACTCTGGTCTAAGCTCAGCACGGTGAGCTTAACCTGCTCTCTCTCATCCAGGCCGTACATGGTAGCCTGCTGTTTTACTTTAGCGAAGAACTGGTGGGGGTCTGCGGTGGGGAGGAACGGAGTGATCTTTTCACAAGCGTCCCTTAGCTGGGTTACTGTTAAAGGGGTGGTGTAAGTTATGTCCGGGGCGCCTTCTGATTCGGCTTTCCTCTGTGTGGTTACGGGATTCATGGGTGCGGTTATGATCTGAGCTGGGGGGGGTTGGGGTGCCTGTCGTTTCTGCTGAGCTGCGGGCGCACATGTTCCCTGAACATAACGCTGCGCTGTCTCGCTTAATTCCTGCCAATCTGGGGCGTTTTCTCCATCTAACTGTGCTCCAAAGGTGCTTTGGAAGCCATTCTGCACCGAAAGCAGAGATTGCAATTCCGCAATCTGTTTCCTGCATTTCGCGTGGTCAACTGTGCTTTGTCTTTGTTCGGTCGTTGCAGCGTGGAGTGCTCTCAAAGCTGCTTTGAGATCGGAACATTGCCTCTGCAATGCCTCCACCTGCTTTTCCGATTCCTGTCTTATCAGAACGGCACGTTGCACGTCCTGATAGGCTTTCTCATACTGGGTCTGGGAACTGTTCAGATGAGCTAGACAAGACTGGTGAGCCCTCTTGGCATCATCCACCTCTCTACCCCTCTCTGCCAACTTCCCTTTTAATTCCAGGTTTTCTTTCTCGATGTCCCTGACATCGACCTTACTCATTCGATTCCTTTCCTCTAAATCTGCCCGGAGCGTCCTGATGACCTCCTCTGCGCCTCGCAACTGTGCCAAGCAGGACACAATCGCCATCGGCTTGCGTGCTTTACCTAAACTCTTTTTGTGTATCTGAGAGAGGTTCTCCCACCAAGTATGACCTATACTTCCGGGACCTGTCTCCTCATTTGCACAAAACTCTTTCCAAAGGGGCCATCCCTTTCCCTGCAGATATTTGCGGAGTTCCAGCTCCCACGTGGGACACTGGCCTACCCTGCTACTGCTGCTGGTCGCTGCGACCACAAACTTTGCTGGATCCATCAGACGTTCCATTGCCTGCATGGCCATTTTCTCTGACTCTCTTTTTATAATTTGGAACAGGGGGTTGCTGGGGTGGTGTTTCGAGAAACGGGTACGGCTTACGCTATTTTCCGATCACAAAACTACCGAAAGTTTGTCGCAACAAAAAGCTTTCAGTTTTACCTTACAGCCCTGTTAGTACGCATGCACTAAAACACACTTCCGAATTACGCTTATTATTTTGAACACCTTGAATACTTGTGATCTCTTTCTTTCTCTGCAATTTGGAGTTCTAATTCAAATTTCAGGGTCCTGGACACTGTGGTGTTTCCACTTACAACAGGATCCCACCAGAGTCGCCACTAAATGTTGCACGTTTTACTATGGGCGTAAAACGCGTTTATTGGAGTGTATTAACACGCCTCCGAGTTCGACGTGTGCTTAACACTGCTAGGCTCTGTTCTATGTAATTATTTAGCTCTGGAGTCGCCAGTTGCCGTATAGGCAACGTCACAAGTATTCCAAGGTCAAGTTCAAAGTAATAAAGACGATACACCGATTAGTAAAGTTCAAACGATCAATATTTATTATACAGTTATAATAAATACTCATGCACACACTAAGAGACTAAGCTACAACTAAACATAAGCAAACAGAATACTTATCTAACAGGAACAGGCAAGGTCAGAGAACGAGGCCTTCGTCCTGGTTTTGTCTGCAGCCTTCAGCAAGCGTTCTGGTACTTGGGAGTCTAGTGGGCTTGGATCGCGTAGCGAGCGTTGAACTTACGGTTTCGGCGGCTGGTGCTCAACGGCTGGAGTCAGGATGCCAGGTGTCAGTCGGAGCCGGAGCACGGGTTTAACAGACCGGACAACACGAGGTCCCTATCTTTTATAGGGGTTCCGTTGTCCTTCCCTCTTCTCGGGCGGGCTCTACCTATTGGATCAATTTCTTATCGATACTGGATTAATTCCCCAATGCGAGGGGGTCTCCGTGATGGAGGGGGCGTTTCTTATGTCCTTTTGTTTGGAGGTTTCTGGTGCCTCGATGTCTGGGTCTTGATTAGAATGTGTCCATTCAGAACCAAATGTATCTATTGTGTGGGTGTTCAAGTCTGATGGCCTCATTAGCATGCAAAGCGTTTTGCCATTTGCACCTAGCTAAGGTCTTTTCACCTGAGCCCAAACTGGTTTCTGCTGCTGCAGAATGCAAACTGCTCTTTGCAGACTGCTGTTCTGGCTAAACTGTCTGTTTCCCAGCAGCCTTCCATTTTAGTTTGGCTCAGTGTCCATTTTGCGTGGCCAGCATGGCTACAGGCTTAGAGTCACTCCCAGAAAAATTGGAAAGAGCTCAATGGTGCCACTATTGCAGTCAAGCAATTGACCTATATCCAGCTACAGCAGTGGATACTAAACATAGAAATATATGAACATAGGAATTAGGAGCAGAAGTCCGCTGTTCAGCCCTTCAAGCCTGCTCCGCTATTCAATCAGATCATTGCTGATCTCTTCCTGGTCTCAAAGCCACCTCCCTACCTTTTCCCCATATCCCTTTAACCTATTTTGTATCAGAAATATATCTATTTCCCTCTTGAATAATTTAAGAATTCGGACTCCACCATACTATGGGGCAGCGAGTTCCACAAATGCACCATCCTCTGCGAGAAGTAGTCCCTTCTCATCTCAGTTTTAAATCTACTGCCTCTCAACCTATACCTGTGACCTCTTGTTCTTGATTGCCCCACAAGGGGGTAAATTTGGTCTACATTTACTTTATCAATCTCTTTTAGTATTTTATATATCACAATCAAATCACCTCTGATCCTTCTAAACTCTGGAGAGTACAAGCTCAAACTGCTTAATTCTCCACATATGTCAACCCCTTCATCCCCAGAATCGATCTGGTGAACCTCCTCTGAACTGCTTCCAATACCTCCACATTCTTGCTCAAATAAGGAGACAAAAACTAGACACAATACTCCAGATGTGGTCTCACCAACATCCTATGCAATTGCAACACCACTTCTCTACTTTTATACTCCAGTCCTTTCGCAATAAACGCTAACATTCCATTTGCAAGGATACATTTCTAAGCATACGCATATCATCACAGGTGTGTTAGAATGTTTAAATCCCCACTTGTTCATGGCAGCTGGAGAGAGTTGGGGTGGGGCCCAGTTGCTTTTGAGGGGCTCCCGCCCTGATGGTCTGGTGTGCATTGACGGACGATGGCCACCAACAAAGATCCTGTTCTGGCTGAAGATCTTGGTTCTGAGGTGCAGGTTTTTAAAGCCCATTTCCAAGAGTTGCAGGTGCTTTTATGGAGGCGCGTGAGGAGGGTTTTACACTAGAGAAATTAGATAGAGCACATTTAATTCTGTTTTCTGTGGAGAGAACACATTGAGAATATTGTCCCGACTCATCCTAACTTATTTGTTCCTATGTTTGCAATGAGTCTGTTATGTGCTGAACCTGTTTTGCATTGATACCTATGTTCTTTTACTCTTTCCTTTGTTTTGATGCCATGATTGAAAAAACTTGAAAACGTCAATAAAAATACATTCAAAAAGATACAGGGCGCGATTCTCCCCAACGGCCGCCGCGACGAAAGGCTGCGACGAAAACGGCCGTGTTTTACGACCGCCTCCGCCCCCCCCCGACCGGGAACCGATTCTGCTCCCCAGTCAGGGCTAGCATCCCGCGGCCGTGAACTCCGGCATTGCGGGCTTAACAAATTTCGTTAAGCCCACTAGCCAGAGTTAGCGACGGCTGACGCGTCAGATGACGTCAGCCGCGCATGCGCGGATTGGACGACTCCAACCCGCGTATGCGCGGATGGCGTCATCACGCATATGCGTGAAACCCGCGCATGCGCGGGCCGGTATGCCCCTCAGCCGCCCCGCGAATGGATACAGCGGGGCGGTGGAAGGAGAAAGAGTACGCGGGGTAAGTACCCGCTGCCCGCAATCGGTGCCCACCGATCACTGTGCCAATGCCAATCGGTGCCATGGTTCCCCAGATCGGGACTTTACGGCCGTTTTTACGAATGGTCAGACCAGGTGTGATTTATGTTCGTAAAAACGGTCGTAAAGGCCTTGGAAATCGGCCCATCGGCCAGCTGAGAATCGCTGCTCGGCGTAAAAAAACGGCGAGCAGCGATTCGTGTCGGGAGGCGGCCGTGGTGGGGGGGGGGGGGAGAATAGCGGGAAGGCGTCAGACCAGCGTCGCCGTAAAAATTTACGCCGCCCGCTATTCTCCGCCCCGTCGTGAGTGCGGAGAATTCCGCCCATAATGTGGTCGATTTTCCAGCCCCGTTCGCCGCAGATGCCACTAACTCTTGAGAGAGAGCCATAACGGGATTTGCACTGGGGAGATCTCAGAATGAGATATTTTCCATCCCGCATCAGCGATGTAATCAGGTTCACACCTTCGACCTGATTACAGTCAATTTAATTATATTTTCAATATGTCTAAACGGCATCACGCCTTACCTTCTGGGTTCACCGTATATTTCTCCCTGCTGTTGGGAATCACTACTGCTCTGTAGTGGTCAAGATGACAACGCTGGGGGTGGAGGCCCTGGACAGTCAGGGACATGGCATGGCAGTGCTTTGGCACTATCCCCTGGCAGCCTGGCACTGCCAGGGTGTACAGACTAAGGTGAAGACCAAGATCCAGAATCCACCAGTGAAGCAATAGATAGCCAGGCAAAGCCTGAGAGGCCTGAAAGCTGTCTAAATAGTGAAAGTGACTCAGAGCTGAAGAAGGCCCCTTGTCAAAATCACCTCTGTCACTATTTTGAACATCAAGCGGAAGAATTGTGAAAGAAACGGTGATATAGAGATGGGCGAAAGATAAAACATTTTGATCAAAACAGAGTGTGAAAGACTTGATAAGAGACTTTGTTCTTTATACTCACAGTCTATAAGACCATAAGAAATAGAAACAGGAGAAGGACATTCGGCCCCTGGAGCCTGCTCAGCCTTTCAATAGGATCATGGCTGATCCGACATTCCTCACATCCACTTTCCTGCCCTTCCTCGTGACCCTTACTGATCAGGAATCTGTACATCTCAGCCTTAAATATACACATGGACTCTGTCCCCACAGCTCCCTGTGGCAAGAATTCCAAAGACTCACAACCCTCTGGGAAAAGAAATTCCTCCTCATCTCAGTCTTATATTAGCACCCTTTTATTCTGAGACGATGACCTCTTGTCCTCAACTCTCCCATGGAAGAACATAAGAACTAGGAGCAGCAGTAGACCATCTGGCTCCTCGAACCTGCTCCGCCATTCAATAAGATCATGGATTCAGCTCCACTTACTCGCCCCCAAAGCATAACCCTTAATTCCTTTGCTGCTCAAAAATCTATCTATTTTTGCCTTCAAAACATTCAACAAGATAGCCTTAACAGCTTCACTGGATAGGGAATTCCACAGATTCACAAGCCTTTGGGTGAAAAAGTTCCTCCTCAACTTAGTCTGAAATCTGCTCCCTCTTATTTTGAGACCTAGTTCTAGTTTCACCCGCCAGTGGGAACAGGCTACCTGCTTCTCTCTTATCTATTCCCTTCATAATTTTATATGTTTCTATAAGATAACCCCTCATTCATCTGAATTCCAATGAGCATAGTCCCAGTTTACACAGACTTTCCTCAAAGCCAATCCTCTGAACTCCAGAATCAAACTAGTGAATCTCCTCTGCACCCTATCCAATACCAGTATAACCTTTCTCAAGTAAAGAGTCCAAAACTGTACACAGTACTCCAGGTGTGTCCTCACCGGTACCCTACAGCTACAACATAAACTCCATCCCTCTGGCAATGAACGACAAAGTTCCATTTGTCTTCTTAATTACATGCTGCACCTACACACCAACCTTTCATGCACTTTCATGCAACCTTTCATGCAATTCATGCACAAGGACACCCAGTTCCTTACGCACAGCAGCATGCTGCAATTTTTTGACAATTTAAATAATAGTCCATTTTGTTGTTTTTCCTACCAAAGTGGATTACCTCATATTTACCAACATTATACCCCATCTGCGAGACCCTTGTCCACTCACTTAAACTATCTCTATCCCTCTGCAGACTTTCAGTGTCCTCTGCACACTTTGCTGTACCACTCATTTTAGTATCATCTGCGAACTTTAACGCATTGCACTTGGTCCCCAACTCAACATTTTCGAAGTAAATTGTAAACAATTGTGGTCCCAACACTGATCCCTGAGGCACATCACTAGCCACTGTCGAATACCTTCTGGAAATCCAGATACACCACATCCACCGGTTCCCCGTTGCCTACCGTGCTCCTTATTTCTTCAAAGAATTTCAGTAAATTAGTTAAACATGACCAGCCTTTCATGACCCATGCTGCATTTGCCCAATGGGACAATTTCTATCCAGATGTCTTGCTATTTATTCCTTGATGATAGATTAAAGCATTTTCCCCACTGCAAAAGTTAAGCTAACCGGCCTCTAGTGACCAGCCTTTTGTCCACCTTCTTTTTTAAACAGTGGTGTCATATTTCTGTTTTCCAATTTGCTGGAAGCACCCCAGAGTCCAGCGAATTTTAGTAAATTACCATGCGAGCATTTGCTATTTTCTCCGCCATCTATTTCAGTACCTGGGATGCATTCCATCAGGGCCAGGAGACTTGTCTACATTTAGCCCCATTAGCTTGCCCAACACTACCACCTTAGTGATAATGATCTTTTCTAGGTCGTCACCTGTCATATCCTCCTTGCCATCAATTATTGGCATTGTATTTGTGTTTTCCACTGTGAAGACCAACACAAAGTACCTGTCCAATGCCTGAGCCAATTCCTCATTTCCCATTATAAAATCCAGAGAGGAAACATCCTCTCAGCATTTACCCTGTCAAGCCCCTTAAGAATCCTAAATGTTTCAATGAGATCACTGCTCATTTGTCTAAATTAAAATGTTCCAACAGAAACCAGTCTGAAGTGTTTATGATTTTAAAAAAAGGGAATTGCCATGATATTAAAGTGATAGTGATGGTGGGCTCCAGTGTTAGATATAAAATGGTACACTCAGTACTTCATGAGGTCACTGAAGTGTTCTTTGTGATTCTGTTATCAGGATAGATGGTCACAAAGACCACAGAAGCCAAATTCATTAACAAAGCTAACTTTTATTTTACACCACTTATTAAAGCTCGACCACTTGCTCCTATCATAAACAATAACCTCGTAATCTACAATCTACTCTGCTAACACTAGTCTCTACACTCTATCTATAACTGTTCTCTACATTCTCTCACTGCTCCTCCCCAGCTTTTACCCAGAAGCTTGTGAGTTACTGCTTTATACAGTTCTGCACCTAGCTCCATCTAGCGGTTAATTATGATATTAAATTAACCCTTTGTATTTTGAACATTTCACATAATGTTACATCCCCCTTTCTTTGAGAAACGTTTGAAATTCTTTCCAACATTTTTTACATGCATTGTTGAGAAAACATTCATACAGTTAGGGCAGCAGGGTAGCAAAGGTGAATAGCACTGTGGCTACACAGCGCCAGGGTCCCAGGTTCGATTCCCCGCTGAGGCACTGTCTGTGTGGAGTCTGCATGTTCTCCCTGTGTCTGTGTGGGTTTGCTCTCGGTACTCCGGTTTCCTCCCACAGTCCAAAGACATGCAGGTTAGGTGGATTGGCCATGATAAATTGCCCTTAGTGACCAAAAAAAGAGTAGGAGGGGTTATTAGGTTATGGGGATAGGGTGGAAGTCAGGGCTTAAGTGGGTCGGTGTGGACTCAGTGGGCTGAATGGCCTCCTTCTGCACTGTATGTTCTATGTTCAGTTCATGCATAATGTTATATTACATATCATAATTGCAATTACAGAGTTTCAGTCCTCAATATTTTACAAGTTTAGTCGACGAGATGGTTTTCTTGTTGTTTTTGACTTTATCAATGTACTTGCATATCATTGGAATTGTCTCTTGTCTGTTCCTTATGTCTATTTGATAACAACACTGTTGGTACATTGTTACAAAACATGGTGGCTGGGTTTGTTATTGTCTGGAAACTGAAGCGAATTCTTTACTTTTAACAATGCTGGGCTATTTCTATGAAACATCAGTCCAGCCACTGTTTGTACCACATACGATCGTGGTGCAACCTCTTTTCACACCTTCGCAATGTTTGACCAACCACAATCTGGATTTCGTATCCTGATGACATCTCCTTTCAGTGGCGGTAATTGTTTTGCATGCCTGTCATAGTATGCTTTTTGCTTGCATTGCTGTCGCTTTATTTTTCATGTATTAACTGCGAATCCATGTTTGGAATTTTTATGGCAGGTAATGTCGTGTAAATCATCCTTCCCAAGAGCATCTGGGCAGGCGACAATCCTGACGACAAAGGAGTAGCTCTGTAGCTTCACAGAACTGGTGAAAAATCCTTTTTTATCATCAAATGCCTTTTTGAACAGTTGTTTTACTATTCCAACACCTTTCTCGGCTTTCCCATTGCTTTGGGGATATAACGGACTTGAGGTACTGTGTTGGAAGTTGCATGCTTCTGGAAATGACACCCATTCCCAACTACTGAAACAGGGTCCATTATCCATCACAACTTTTAATAGACTGCCATGTCGAGCAAACATAGACTTTGCCGCTCTTATGACTGTGAGCAGTCGAATCTGACAACGTTACGACTATAGGATAATTGGAATAGTAATCAATGATTATTAAATAATCATTCCCTCTGAAATAGAACAGGTCCATCCCAACCTTTGACCTTGGGTTTATGACTATCTCACTTGCTGCAAAGATTTCTTTACACTGGGATGATTGATGTGTTTGACAGACACCACACTCTCGCACGGAGTTGTCAACATCTCTATTGATGCCTGGACGCTGTTTAGCTCACTGGGCTAAATCACTGGCTTTGAAAGCAGACTAAGGCAAGCCAGCAGCACGGTTCAATTCCCGTAACAGTCTCCCCGAACAGGCGTCGGAATGTGGCGACTAGGGACTTTTCACAGTAATTTCATTTGAAGCCTACTCGTGACAATAAGCGATTTTCATTTCATTTCATTTCAATACACTGACAGCCTGGCACGTCTTCGACACTTCTCTATCCTTTGATGCCCTTCATGTATCTTTTCCAGAATATTCTTTGTAGGCAGGGCGGATTACAATAATGTCTCCTTTCAACAGGAATCCATTTATAACAGTCATGTCATCTGTAGCCACCGAAGTTGGCCATTCCCTCAATACAAAATGGAGGAACGCAAAGCTTGCAGGGTAAAGTGGACAAAGTTTGCAGCACAAGCAGGCTGCAACAAGCCACTTTGTATTCTGTCTGCTAAGAGAGCAGACAGCACCAAACGAACATTCCGCATACTAATGAGGCAATCTCCGGGACAGTTAGCATAGTAATGGAACAATCCCAGGGACAAAGGACACAAATAGGGAAGTGATTGCAACATTGTATGGGAAGCCAGACACCCCAGCACCAGCGGGGTTCGAAGACAAAGCACCTGAGGGCCCGCCCAGTAGCCGAGGGACAGCCTCAGTATTGGGGGGATTCAAACAAATCGATTGGGAAGAGACCCAATCGATCCCCGGCAGATAGATGGTCCGCCCAAAAGGGCGCGTAGCCCTGGGACCTATAAAAGACAGGTCCCAAACTCAGTTTGTTCTTCTTGACCAGCCCTCCTCTCTTGACCAGCCCTCTCTACCAGCCTCTCCTTGACTAGCTCTCTGTCAGCCTCTCCTTGACCAGCTAGCCCTCCCCAGCTAACACCGTTGCAGCAGAAAAACTTTATGCAGGAGAGGTCTGGACAGAAGCCGCCAGCAAGTAAGTCACAACGCACGCTACGGAGATAGACACTCCTGACCCCTTTAGTCCATAACTACTGGAAGCCTGCGGACCCAGGACAAGCTAGAAGCCGTTGTTCCCTGATCAGGCAGTCCCCTTATCCAGATAAGTATTTGGCCTATTAGCGGTAGGATTAGCCTAGTCTTATAGTTTATATGCATGATTAGTAGATTACTGTAATATAATAAACGTGTCTTGTTTGAACTTACTAATTGGTGTATGGATTTATTGCTTTGAATTTGACCTTAAAACTTGTGGCGGTATCTTAACGATACCTGGCGACTCCACAGCTAAGTAACGAAACAGAGCCAAATTGAGTGTTAAGCACACTCACCCAGAACGAGCAACATTTAGTGGCGACTCTGGTGGGACTCGATTAAAAGTGGGCCCCCCCACTCCAAGAGAACCCAGAATCTGAAATCCAATTGGGAAAAGGAAAAACCACAAGTGTTCAAACCAATACTCCTAATTCGGAAGTGTGTTTTTGCATGCGTAACTAACAGGGTTGTAAGGTAAAACCGAGAGATTTTTGTTGCGACAAACCGTCGTGAGTTTTATAAGTCGGAACATAGCAAAAGCCGTACCCGTATTTATAAGCATTGCCTCATTATCCCTCGTTCCAAATTAAAAGAGAGCATAGGAGAAAAAGAAATGGCCATGCAGGCAATGGAACGCCTCATGAACCCAGAGCAGTTTGTGGTCGCAGCGACCAACAGCAGCAGAGTAGGTCAGTGTCCCGTGTGGGAGCTGGAACTCAGGAAGTACCTCAAAGGGAATGGATGGCCCCTTTGGAGTGAGTTTTGCGTGAATGAGGAGACAGGTCCCGGGAGTATAGGGCATACTTGGTGGGAGAACCTATCTGGAGTTCACAAGAAGAATTTAGGTAAAGCACGTAAGCCGATGGCAATTGTGTCCTGCTTGCCACAATTGCGAGGCACAGAGGAGGTCGTCAGGACGCTCCGAACAAAGTTAGAGGAGAAGAACCGAATGAGCAAAGTGGATGTCAGGGACATCGAAAAGGAGAATCTAGGTTTAAGACAACGACTGGCAGATAAGGTTAGAGAGGTGGATGATGCCAAGAGGGCACATCAGTCTTGTCTAGCCCATCTAAGCAGTTCCCAAGTTCAGTATGAAAAGGCCTATCAAGATGTGCAGCATGCAGTCCTGGTAAGAGAAGAGTCAGAAAAACAGGTAGAGACACTGAAGAAGCAGTGTAGCGACCTAAAAGCAGCTTTAAGGGCACTCCATACTGCCACCACTGAGCAAAGGCAAAGCACTGTGGACCACGCGAAATGTAGGAAGCAGATTGCGCAGCTGCAATCTCTGCTTTCTGTGCAGAATGGCTTCCAAGAGACATTTGGAACACAGTTAGATGAAGAAAATGCCCCAGATTCGCAGGAATTAAGTGAAACATCGCAGCGCTATGTTCAAGGAACATGTGCGCCAGCAGCGCAACAGAAAAGGAAAGCGCCCCCACCCCCCACAGATCAGATAGCACCCGCACCAATGAACCCATTCACCACCCAAATAAAAGCAACCGCAGAAGGCGCACCCGAGATCACTAACACCACCTCCTTAACCGTAACACAACTAAGGGACGCATGTGAGAAAATCACCCCGTTCCTCCCCACTGCAGACCCCCACCAATTTTTCGCAAGAGTGAAACAGCAGGCCTGGATGAGCGAGAGCAGGTGAAGCTCACAGTTTTGAGTGTAGACTCATCAGTAGTAGCAGCCCTCCCCGACCCACAGAACGTTGGAGGAGGCACCCTCGAAGAGATGCAAACAGCTATTTTAGACGCGATAGGGTACAACAGAGGAGACCCAGTCGAAGGACTAAATAAGTGGAGGCAGAAAAGGACCGAGCACCCCACAGCATTCGCAGGAAGGCTGTGGATTCACTTCACTGCAGTTTTCAGTGAATTAGACCGCGCACATTTGACCCGAGATAATATGGTTAAATGGACCCGCACTATCATCTCCCATGCCACAGATGCAGGACAGAATGTCTGCTCCAATTACGACCCCTCAGAAGAGGCCCATAATGAAAAATGGGTATTGAAAAGATTGTCCCGCGCTTGGGAGCAATCTGTCCAAGGCAAGATAACAGTAAAGAACCCTGAAGAAGCTCAGGCTGCAGCAGATATCCAAGCAGTGAGAGCACACCGAAACCCCGCATGGGTAAATGAGGGAAAGAACAGTCCCCCTAGAAGTCACAAGAATGTTATAACTGTTAGGGCATTTTGCAAAAGAATGCAACGCCCCACAGAAATCTCAGAGAGGCCAGCAGACAGGCAATCTGACCAGGAACAAAGCTAAGCCTCTCCATAGTATAGGGACGCAGTCAGGACAGACCAATGTGGACGGAACGGACTGACGGTGTTCGGGCTCCCCCACTTGGGTCTGTGACACCCTCTGGGACCGATCCGGACGACCGGTGGTCACAGCGAAAATTCGGGGAGAGCCCATAGAATTACTCTGGGACACAGGAGGGTCCCGCACGACCATTAATTCCTCCACTACACCACAGGCAGACACGTGGCCCACTACAGCTTCAATAACACTCAGCGGCTTTACAGGTCACTCGCAGCAGGGACACATTACAGCCCCTGTATCAATCCAACTAGGGAACATCTCCACCAGACACCCCGTTGTTTTAGTTAATCTGCCCCACACAGAAGAACACATACTGGGCATTGACTTTATGAATGCCCACAGCCTGTCGTTCGATCCAGTAAATCAGTGTGTCTGGCGAATGGCAAAATCTGACCAAGCACCCGCAACGTTCACAGTAGGTGAGTATGCGAACAGGATTAGCGCAGTAGGCGACTATTGTTTTGACCCGACCACACTTAGCACGGGCAAACAGGTTAGAGCAGTAGTATTGAACAGACACAGGACAGTATTTGCCAGTGATCGGCACGACTGCGGCAGAATGACTGGACAAGTTCAAATTACAGGACCTGACCCGAAACCACAGAGACAGTACAGATTTCCCCTAGAAGCAGTGGGAGAAATTGGAAAGATTATAGAGTGCTTATTAGAGCAGGGTGTACTTAGGACAGTAGCCTCGACTAATAATGCCCCTATTTGGCCAGTGAGGAAGCCTGACGGATCATGGCGTCTGACCATTGATTATCGGGAACTCAACAAAGTTACCCCAGCAGTAGCCCCCACGGTAGCAACAGGTCCCGAGACCATGCTCAAGCAGGGACTCCACTCCAAATATTTCACGGTATTGGACATTAGCAACGGCTTTTGGTCAATCCCATTGGCAAAGGCGTGCCAGTACAAATTTGCTTTCACTTTCAAAGGACAGCAGTACACATGGACATGCCTCCCACAAGGATTCCACAATTCCTCCTCCATTTTCCACCAACAGCTGGCAAATGGACGAGCAAAATTTTCCCGACCCGAATGTCTGGTACAGTATGTGGACGACCTATTACTGCAGACAGACACCAAGGCAGAGCACATCACGCTTCTGTCTGAACTCCTGAAACTTCTGAACTCAATCGGATGTAAAGGTAACCCCAGAAAGGCCCAAATATTGGAGATTAAAGTGATGTATTTGGGTACAGTCATCACGCATGGCAAACGCGAGATCGAGTTCAAAAGAATTGACTCGATCGTCAAATTGCCCCTTCCCCAAAATGTTTCAGCCCTCCGGTCATTTTTAGGACTGGTTGGGTATTGTCGGAACCATATCAATGGTTTTGCGACCAAGGCAGCCCCACTATCAGGCCTCCTTAAGAAAGGAGCCCCTTAGGA